>NC_133373.1:46002899-46030720 GCF_049309525.1 Garra rufa
GGTTGTTTTATTTTGTTATTTTGTTTTATTTTTAATATATCTTTACTCTTCTGCAAGATACAGAAACCTACTTATTTTATTTTTCATTTTTTAGTTTGTACCCACATTTTATTTTATTTATTAAATTGTATATATTGTATGCGTTTAATTTTTTTTTTAATAATTGTACTTTTCATTGTAATTTCTTTATTTTCAGAATCCTTCTGAAAAATGCCATTTAAAAAACCTATTTATTTTATTTTTCATAAATATTTTTAATTTGCTTTTAATGTTTTTAAATAATTTTAAATAGATTTTTACCCATATTTTTTATTCTTCATTATTTGTCATGATTTATTTTATTTTTTAATCATTTTATTGTGTTTTATTACTTGTTATATTTATTTAAATTAAATTTTTTTAATTACATTTATTATTATTTTATATATTTATATATTATATATTTTATAGAAATCATGTTTTTGTTTTGTTAATTTATACATTTATATATTTATATTTTATGTTAATATTGCCTTCTGTAGAATTTAGATTGTTTTGTTAGTTTGTTTTATTTTTTATATTTTTTATTCTTCTGCAAAATATATTTTTATATATAAAATTTTCATTTTTTAGTTAGTACCCTTTTTGTACCCATATTTTATTTTTATTTTATTTATTAAATTGTACATTTGTATTGTATGTGTTTTATAACATTTTTCTTAATAATTTTACTTTTTATTGTAGTTTATTTATTTTCAGAATCCTTCTGAAAAATACCATTTAAAAAAAACTATTTATTTTTTTATTTTTTCATTTTCATTTAAAATGACGTCATATATTTCTTGTGTAATGGTTTATTTGGTATGAACTGGTTTGGTGGTGTTCTTTAACGCTGATGTTCAGAGTTGTTGATCTACGGTCGTCCGGTGTACGTCACACTCATCGCCCGGCGCTCCAGCCGTTTTGCAGGGACGCGTTTCCTCAAGCGAGGAGCGAACTGTGAGGTACACGCTTGTTCACACACTCCTGACGGACGGACCATGTGCTCTTTTGTACGGCGTTGGTCACACGTAACCCGTCCGGCACGAGCCGTGCTTCTGCTGTATTTATCTGTGTGTTCAGGTGCGATTATGTCACGCTCATTAAAGCTTCACTAAGCTCTCTGTGATGCTTTATGATGCTGAAGATGCTTTGAAAAACTGCACAGCGACACATTTCAGATACTCATTGAACTATTAGTTCTGTCAAATCACTAGGTTGTCCAAAAGCTCAAATACAGCATTATTTTAATTTTATAGCCTTCTGCAAAATATTGTTTTATTTTATTTTATTTCTTTATTTTGGGGTCAGCAAGATTTTTTTTTAATTAGTACAGAAAGTTTTTATCAAAAAAAAAAATCAAAAACTACTTTTAACATTTCATTTTAGTAACTAAAAAATATATATAACATTTTTTATTAGATTTTTTTTTATTTTTAACAGAGAAAACATTACCCCGTGTTTGAATGTGTGTACTTCTAATAAATTAATTCAAAATTTTACTTTTTTACATTTTGTACCCTTCTGCAAAATGCATTTTATTTTATTTTTTATTTTAATTTATTTTATTTTTTATTTTTTATTTTTTTATTATTTTGAGGTCAGTAAGATTTTTTTTTCGCTTCAGTACAGAAAGTATGCCAACACAGCCATCAGAGTCTTTATTAAAAAAAAAAATCAAAACCTACTTTTTACATTTAATTTTAGTAAATAAAAAAAAATATATATTACATTTTTTTTTATTTATCTTTGATTTTTAACACAGAAATCATACCCCATGTTTGAATATGTGTACTTCTCGTAATAATTTCATTCAAAATTTAACTTTTTTACATTTTGTACCCTTCTGCAAAATGCATTTTATTTTATTTTATTTTATTTTTTACTTTTTTACACATTTCATTTTAGTAAATAAAAAAAAAGAATTTTAATTTTTCCATTTTTTAAAATCTTTTTTTAAAACATACCCCATGTCTGAATGTGTACTTCTCTTAATAATTTCATTTAAAATTTTACTTAATGTTATTAATTAATTTATAATTTTTTACATGTTGTACCCTTCTGCAAAATACAGTTTAATATTTATTTTAAAACCTACTTTTTACATTTCATTTAATATATATATATATATATTAAATGAAATGTAAAAAATTAGGTATATATATATATTTATATATATTTATATATATTTTTTTTACATTTTGTTCTCTTCTGCAAAATACAGTTTAATATTTTCTTTATTTATTTTTGTGTATTTTCATGTATTTTTGGTTATTTTAGTTTAAAGTTTTAGGGTCAGTAAGATTTTTTTTCCCCTATTTAGTACAGAAAGTATGCAAACACAACCATCAGAGCCTTTATCAAAAAACCCTACTTTTTACAATTAATTTTAGTAAATAAACCAAAAAAAAAAGTTTTTATTTTATTTATTCTTTTTATTTATCTTTGATTTTTGTCTGAATATGTGTACTTCTCGTAATAATTTCATTTAAATTTTAACAATGTTTTTTTATTTTATTTTATTTTATTTTTTTACACTTTATTTAATTTTTTATTTCTTTATTTAAAAAAAAACTACTTTTACATTTTATTTTAATAAGTAAAAAAACAAACTTTTTTATATATTATTTTAAATATAGTTAAAACCTACTTTTTTTTTTTTTTTAAGTTTTATTTTATTTTTGAATTTCAGAGCTAAAAAAAAGTGTATTTCTCTACTAAATACTATGCAAAAAGCAGTATGTCAGATGATTGTGCTGATATTTTCAGGGCGACGTGGCGAACGAGGTGGAGACGGAGCAGATCATCCACGACGCGTCGGTCATGTCGCTGACGGCGGGCAGTTCCTCCTCCTGTGTTCAGGTCAGAGGTTCGGTTCCTCTATACTGGTCCCAGGACATCTCCACCATGATGCCTAAACCACCCATACGCTGTAAGAAACACTTTCTGTTTATGACCTCACCACTACTTCCTGTTTATTAGCTCAAAGTGCAGCCTTCACCCTCCTTCAGGACAGGGAGGGATGATTTCTAAAAACACATTTACCTGCTTAAAGGTTTTGTTTGGTTAGTTTTTTTAGGTGCTCAAAGCACCGGACATGAATGATTTTACAGCTTGTTTAAATGTGCAATATTAGGTTTGAACATTTCAAAGGTGTGTTCTGAATAAAAACATCTAGTCAGACCCTGAAATGGCAGATTTTGCATATGGATGTCTTCATGATGGTGGTTTATATAGATGAACTGTCTCTGACCCCAAAGTCAGACAAAACAAAGTCTGCGGCCATTTCACGCTGATGCACATCCATGTCAGGATTGTTGATTTGTAAAACTAGAGCCATCTAGTTTTACAGTTGCTTTCCACGTGCAATTCTGCAAAATACAGCGGAAACCTACATTTGTGATAACATTTTATTTTGTTATTTTCATTCTTTTTTCTTATGTTTCCTGTATATTTTTGTACCCTTCTGAAAATTTTTCTGGAAATTTCAGAAATAAAGGAAATAAAATAAGTAGTTTTGAACTATTTTTCAGAAGTGTACAAAAATTAATATATTTATTTATTTATTTATTTATTTATTTATTTATTTACTTGCCTTCTGCAAAATACTGCTAAATCCAACCTCTGCTGGTATTGCATGGCTTCTAGATTTTTTAATTATATTTTTTATTAGAACTGTTTATTATTATTTTTTGTACCTTTCTTAAAAATACAGATAAAACTAACAATTTTATTGTTTTTTAATATTTATTTTCTTTTGTACCCTTCGCTAAATATTTTATTTTATTTTTATTTTTATTTATTATTTTTATTTTTATTTTTATTATTTTATTTTATTTTATTTTATTTTATTTTATTTTATTTTATTTTATTTTATTTTATTTTATTTATTTATTTTATTTCCTTCTGCAAAATACAGCTAAATCCAACCTGGTATCACATGGCTTCTAGTTTTTTTATTGTACCTTTTTAAAACCTGTTTATTTTATTTTTTAAGTTTTGTACTGTTCTTCAGAACACAGTTAAAACCAACATTTCTTTTGTTTTTCAGTGTATACTTTTTATTTTGCTCCTATCTGCTAAATATTTTTTATTTTGTTTAATTTTATTTTAGTCTTCTGCAAAATATATATATATATTTTTTTTTTTATTTGGGTAATTTTGTTTTAGTTTTTTTAATTGTGTATTTACCAAATACCAAAAAAAAAAAAATATTTTGTACCCTTTGCTAAATACATTAATCATTTTTTTTAATAAATAAAAATTAAATAAATAGCAAAATACAGCTAAATCCAACCTCTGATGGTATCACATGCCTTCTAGTTTTTTATACCTTTCTAAAACCTCTTTTTTTGTTTTGTACCCTTCTGTTAAATAAATTTTATTTAATTTATTTTGTTTATTTTTTACCTTTCTACAAAATACAGAAACCTATTTATTTTATTTTGTATTTTTTTTTTTTGTACCCTTTGCTAAATACATTAATCATTTTTTTTATAAATAAAAATTTAATAAATAAATAGCAAAATACAGCTAAATCCAACCTCTGATGGTATCGCATGCCTTCTAGTTTTTTTTTTATACCTTTCTAAAACCTCTTTTTTTGTTTTGCACCCTTCTGTTAAATATATTTAATTTAATTTATTTTGTTTATTTTTTTACTTTTCTACAAAATACAGAAACCTATTTATTTTATTTTGTATTATTTTTTTTATTTTTTTATTTTGTACCCTTTGCTAAATACATTAATCGTTTTTTTAATAAATAAAAATTAAATAAATAGCAAAATACAGCTAAATCCAACCTCTGATGGTATCGCATGCCTTCTAGTTTTTTTATACCTTTCTAAAACCTCTTTTTTTGTTTTGTACCCTTCTGCTAAATATATTTAATTTAATTTATTTTGTTTATTTTTTTTACCTTTCTACAAAATACAGAAACCTATTTATTTTATTTTGTATTATTTTTTAATTTTTTTAATTTTGTACCCTTTGCTAAATACACAAAAAAGATTTTTATTTAATTAAAAAATGATTTATTTTATTTTATTGCCTTGTGCAAAATACATCTAAAACGTACTTCTGATGGTATTGCATGGCTTCTGATTGGACCTAGTTGGTTTAGAGAGTTTATCAGCTACCGTTGAACCCCCTTAAATCAGCAACAAACCAGTTACCTTTTTTTTAGAAACCAAGCTTTTTTAGAGCTGTTTTTTTCCCAGCAGGAAGTTTAGGAGGGTTCAGGAGGCATTCTGGCCCAATTTAAAGTTCTGAAGTTACTTCTTTGAAAGTTTCTGCATATCCACTCCAATATTTACGTCAGTATACAGAAGAAAAGATCTGCCGCTATTTTTAATTTCACCTCTACCTGAGTATCATTTGTTAGCAGATTCTTCTGTTTGATGACATCCTCGGGGCCGTATGAGGATCTCTCATCTTCTTGCTTTATCTCTTTCTGCATGTTGCTGCTGAACCCATTTCACCGTTTCTCATCCAAAGCAAGATGACATTTCATACATACAGCGGCTCATGCTGATCCAGCCGCGAGCTCGCTGCTTATCTTAGATTAGTGACCGCCATTGTCCTCAACTTCTGTGTGTGTGTGTGTGTGTGTGTGCTTGGACTTTTTCCTCCAAATGGAAGATTACTGTCCAACACAAATTCTGTGGGGCTTGTGATGCATCAGTGCTTTGAAAGCATCGCAGAACTGCAGTTATTGGCAGGACATCGACATGTTTAAATGTGAGGAAAAACACAAATCAAAGACTTTTTGATGAATTGAACTAGTCCAATCACTGTAATCCAGACAAAAACAGCCCATTGATCTTGTTGTTTTAAAACGTTTCACAGGAGACCATTTTTTCCTAAGCGTTATATAAAAATGGACACTTCCGAAGCTTTTTTATGTTCAATTTTTTTCTGATTTTCATCATCATGTCCAAAAAAACACATAATTATACACTGTAAAAAAAAAAGTTGTTTCAACTTAAAATAATTTGTTACCCCACTGACTTAAATTAAGTTTATTCAACTATATCCAAGTTGTAACTTAAATTAACGTTAAGTGACTTAAAATTTCAAGTTGACTAAACTAAATTTAAGTCAGCGGCGTAACAAACTATTTTAAGTTGAAACAATATTTTTTACAGTGTAAATTAAAAAAGTGATAAAGCCAAAATTATGATGTAATAAGTAATATGAAATAAAAAGTGGAAATTAAGACATATTTAAGTTATAATTTGACTCTTTATGTCGTAGTTATTCATTTTATCAATAATGATGACTTAGTATTTCGTAATTATGACATTTTATGTCCGCATTTGTCTTATGGTGACTTACTATGTCAATTTCGATTCAATATTGTAATTGACTTTTTGTCATAATAATGACTTATATCTCATAATGATGACTTGGTATCTCATAATTTTAGATTAATATCATAATTACGACTTTTTATGCCATAATAATTGCTTTTGTCTGAGAATGATGACTAGTTATCTCATAATTTGGACTATATTACAATTAAGACATTTGTCTCATAATAGTGACTTAGTATCTCAATTCTGACTTAATATTATAATTGACTTTTATCTCATAATGATGACTAGTTATCTCATAATTTAGATTTATAATTATGACTTTTCATGTCATAATAATGACGACTTAGTATCTCATAATTTGGACTTTATATCACAATTATGACTTTGTCTCAGAATAATGACTTATCTCATTATAGTGGCTTAGTATCTCAATTCTCACTAAATATTATAATTGACTTTTTATGTCATAACAACTTATCTCATAATGAAGATTAGTTATCTCATAATTTCGACTTATAATTATGACTTTTCTTGTCATAATGACGTTTATCTCATAATGAAGACTTAGGCCCAGTTTCATAAACAGGCCTTAGCCTAAACCAGGATTAGGCCATAGTTCAATTAGGACATTTAAGTCATTTTTATAAATGTGCTTTAGAAAAAAACATTGCTGGTGTTCACCTTCAGACAAAACAAAGGCACTGATATCTTTTAAGATCTATCAATGCAGGTTTCTTACAGTTGAAGCAGCTCTTCAGCTTACATTTTAGTCTAGGACTAGGCTTAAGCCTTGTCTGTGAAACCAGGTGTTCATGTCTCATAATTTCAACTTTATATCATAATTAAGACTTTTGTCTCAGAATAATGACTTAACTTATTATAGTGGCTTAGTATCTCAATTCTCACTTAATATTATAATTGACTTTTTTACGTCATGATAACTTTTATCTCATAATGAAGACTTAGTATCTCAGAATTTGGACTTTAAATAATAATTATGATTTTTGTCTCAGAATAATTACTTCTTATTTCTGACTTTATGTTATAATTTGCTTTTTATGTCATAATAACGACCTTCGTCTAATAATGAGGACTTAGTATCTCATAATTTCCATTTATCATAATTGACTTTTCAAGTTATAGTGACTTTTATCTCATAATGAAGACTTAGTATCTCATAATTTGGACTTTATATAATAATTATGACTTTTGTCTCAGAATAATGACTTCTTATTTCTGACTTTATATTATAATTTGCTTTTTATGTCATAATAACGACCTTCGTCTAATAATGAGGACTTAGTATCTCATAATTTCCACTTATCATAATTGACTTTTCAAGTTATAATGACTTTTATCTCATAATGAAGACTTAGTATCTCATAATCCACTTATCATAATTGACTTTTCAAGTTATAATGACTTTTATCTCATAATGAAGACTTAGTATCTCATAATCCACTTATCATAATTGACTTTTCAAGTTATAATGACTTTTATCTCATAATGAAGACTTAGTATCTCATAATTTGGACTTTATATAATAATTATGACTTTTGTCTCAGAATAATTACTTCTTATTTCTGACTTTATATTATAATTTGCTTTTTATGTCATAATAACGACCTTCGTCTAATAATGAGGACTTAGTATCTCATAATCCATTTATCATAATTGACTTTTCAAGTTATAGTGACTTTTATCTCATAATGAAGACTTAGTATCTCATAATTTGGACTTTATATAATAATTATGACTTTTGTCTCAGAATAATTACTTCTTATTTCTGACTTTATATTATAATTTGCTTTTTATGTCATAATAACGACCTTCGTCTAATAATGAGGACTTAGTATCTCATAATTTGGACTTTATATAATAATTATGACTTTTGTCTCAGAATAATTACTTCTTATTTCTGACTTTATATTATAATTTGCTTTTTATGTCATAATAACGACCTTCGTCTAATAATGAGGACTTAGTATCTCATAATCCATTTATCATAATTGACTTTTCAAGTTATAGTGACTTTTATCTCATAATGAAGACTTAGTATCTCATAATTTGGACTTTATATAATAATTATGACTTTCGTCTCAGAATAATTATTTCTTATTTCTGACTTTATATTATAATTTGCTTTTTATGTCATAATAAAGACCTTCGTCTAATAATGAGGACTTAGTATCTCATAATCCATTTATCATAATTGACTTCAAGTTATAGTGACTTTTATCTCATAATGAAGACTTAGTATCTCATAATTTGGACTTTATATAATAATTATGACTTTTGTCTCAGAATAATTACTTCTTATTTCTGACTTTATATTATAATTTGCTTTTTATGTCATAATAACGACCTTCGTCTAATAATGAGGACTTAGTATCTCATAATTTCCACTTATCATAATTGACTTTTCAAGTTATAATGACTTTTATCTCATAATGAAGACTTAGTATCTCATAATTTGGACTTTATATAATAATTATGACTTTTGTCTCAGAATAATGACTTCTTATTTCTGACTTTATATTATAATTAGCTTTTTTATGTCATAATAACGACCTTCGTCTAATAATGAGGACTTAGTATCTCATAATTTCCACTTATCATAATTGACTTTTCAAGTTATAATGACTTTTATCTCATAATGAAGACTTAGTATCTCATAATTTGGACTTTATATAATAATTATGACTTTTGTCTCAGAATAATTACTTCTTATTTCTGACTTTATATTATAATTTGCTTTTTATGTCATAATAACGACCTTCGTCTAATAATGAGGACTTAGTATCTCATAATTTCCACTTATCATAATTGACTTTTCAAGTTATTATGACTTTTATCTCATAATGAAGACTTAGTATCTCATAATTTCCACTTATCATAATTGACTTTTCAAGTTATAGTGACTTTTATCTCATAATGAAGACTTAGTATCTCATAATTTGGACTTTATATAATAATTATGACTTTTGTCTCAGAATAATTACTTCTTATTTCTGACTTTATATTATAATTTGCTTTTTATGTCATAATAACGACTTTCGTCTAATAATGAGGACTTAGTATCTCATAATTTCCACTTATCATAATTGACTTTTCAAGTTATAATGACTTTTATCTCATAATGAAGACTTAGTATCTCATAATTTGGACTTTATATAATAATTATGACTTTCGTCTCAGAATAATTATTTCTTATTTCTGACTTTATATTATAATTTGCTTTTTATGTCATAATAACGACCTTCGTCTAATAATGAGGACTTAGTATCTCATAATTTCCACTTATCATAATTGACTTTTCAAGTTATAATGACTTTTATCTCATAATGATAATGCAGTATCTCATAATTTCAACTTTTCATGTCATAACAACGACTTTTATCTCAATGTTGAACTTTATGACTTAGTACCTCTTGACTTCAACATTTTATCTCATAATCGTGACTTTGTATCTGTAAGTAAATAAGCACAATTACTAGAAAAGGAACTTTTAAGACAATTATTTCTTTTCTCACTTTTTGGCAAATTAAACTGATCCAGTCGCTCAAATCTGCAGAAAAACACCATGTTGATCTCCATTCTTTAAGAATCCAGTTTTAGAGGATCGTGTTCTCCCCTGGTGTTATATCAAAAATAACACTGGGATACGACCCAAAGCTCTTATTTATGATAAATTATATGTGATTTTCTTCATTTCCAGACTCATCATCCTCAGCGCTTACTCATGTTTCTAATACATTATGCAATTTGCCTGATGCAATGTTCTTCTGTCAGAAGAAGATGAGGGTTTATGAAGAATGTTTTCTGTAATTAGGTCATTTCAGTAAAGGTTTAAAACAGTGCTGGCACAAAGGGCGTCCAGGAAAACAGATATCGATTTTCTGCTAAACAAAAACTGGAGAAAAGTTGTTACGCAAGGCTCGAGTCTCGGCCATCTTTCATTGATTGTTTGGCTTGCTGCAAGAAGATGAGACACAGTTTTTCTCTTTCACCGCTAACATGCATCACGCTGCAAGCTTTGTCTGACCCGCTGAAGGACTTTTCAGTTCACAAGCGTTTGATTACGCCGACTTTGAATACGCTTTGTGTGGCGTTAATGAATCCATGTAATAGAGAGATTTGTGTATGCGAGAGAACCTCGTTCTCATAACCTACTTCCAAGAGTGTTTTGTATGTTGTGCGCTAATCTGTTTATAGGTGTGTAACTGCACCGTTAGATTGTAGCCGGCTGCTCAGAACAGACTTATGACCTACATAGTGCGCATTGATTTGTCTTCAGTGGTTCATGTCATGTTCATATGGAAGCCCAAATCGTATATAGTCTTAATCATAATTTTGACATAAGAAGTTGTAAATTTAGCAAATTTTACAAATTTATTACAAATAAAACACTGAAATAAGTACATTGCATAAGTATTCATACCCTTAACTCAGTACATAGTCGAAGCACCTTTACAGCCTCAAGTCTTTTGTGTCTGATGTGACAAGCTTTGCACATCTGGATTTGGCAATTATCTGCCATTCTTTGCCTCACCTTTTCACCTCTCCATCTCTGTCAGCTTGGATTTCTAGAGTCCTAGTTGTTCCAATCGTCTGCCATTATGGAGAATGCTTCTGTCAACCTTCAATGCAGCAGATTTTTTTCTGAACTCTTCCCTAGATCATTGCCTTAACGCAAGTCTGTCACTGAGCTCTTCAGGCAGTTATCTTGACCTCAGGACTTGGTTTTTGCTCTGATTTGCATTTTCAGCTGTTAGACCTTTTCTGAGAGGTGTGTGCCTTTCTAAATCAGACTCATTCAAATGAATTTGCCACAGTTTAACTCCACTCCAAGTGTAGTGACATCTAGACATCTAGCAATATTAATGCTCCTGAGATAAATTTCGAGTGTCCCAGAAAAGGGTATGAATACTTATGCAACAGGATCTTTTCAGTTTTTTTATTTTTAATAAATTTGCACAAATGTTAAAAACCTATTTTTTGCTTTGCCATTATGGAGTAGGGAGTGTAGATTGATGTGGGAAAAAAAGGAATTTAAAGTAGTTTAACATGAGGAGGCAACATAACAAAATGTGTAAAAAATGAAGGGGTATGAATAATTTCGCAAGGCGCGGTAAACA
This sequence comes from Garra rufa, assembly GCF_049309525.1. Lineage (NCBI taxonomy): Eukaryota > Metazoa > Chordata > Actinopteri > Cypriniformes > Cyprinidae > Garra > Garra rufa. The sequence goes on from NC_133373.1 coordinate 46,014,375, forward strand.
TGTCAAAAATGTAAGATATTGAATCGAAATATAAGACAAGACAGTCAAAATGATGAGATACTGAGTCATAATTATGATAGAAAAGTCAAGAAATGTAAGATGCGAAGACGTAACTACGACAAAAAGTACAAATTATGAGATACTAAGCCATAGTTATGACACCAAATTAAAACAGATACTAAGTTAGTTATAGTTATGACATAAGTTAAAGTTATGACATGAGATTCACAAATGTAAGATGCTAAGTCATAATTATGATGTAAATATTCAAAATTATGAGATACTAAATTATGAACTAAATCAAAATTATGAGATGTTAATCCGTAATTATAATAAATAGTCAAAATTATGAGATATAATTATAAACAAAATTAAAACAGATAGTAAATTATACTTATGACATAAAAAGTAAAAATTAGATACTAAGTCATATTTGACAAGTCAATTTTGATATCGTTAATCATAATTATTTATGACATAAAAAAAGTTATTGGCGTAAATAAAAAATGTAAGATGCTAAGTCATAACTATGACAAAAAGTACAAATTATGCGATATTAAGCCATAGTTATGACACAAAATTAAAACAGATGCTAAGTTATAGTTATGACATAAAAAAGTAAAAATTATGAGATACTGAGTGATAGTTATGACATGAAATTCACAAATGTAAGATGCTAAATCATTATCACATATTGACTCTTTATGTCAAATTTAAACGTACTAAATCATAATTGAGATAAAAGGTTGAGAGTGAGATACTAAATTATAATTATGAGGAAGAAATTTTATAATTATTAGAGAAAAAGTAATAAAGTCATTTCATAGTATGAAAGTAATAAATTGAGTTACTATTTTTTACTTTTTAATTAAAAGAGCTGATTGAAATATTATCTCTGGCATCAGCTAGTCTTTGAAGGACACGTTTTGTAAGACCCAGGAAAACATTTGCAATTTGAGGAATATTACACAGAATTTAACCTTTTTATGAGAATTGTATTAAATGTTTGATTATAATCTGTATCTGCCATGAAATGACATTTAGAAGCTTGTATGGTATTAAACTCAAATGCAAATGCAAAAAACAAAATCGGTATTAACTGAACCATCCTGAAAACAATTTTTTGCATTTGATTTTTTTTTTTAGTAATTTGACACGTGATTGAAATGTGAACTCATTTGATTTAAAACAACTCTGAATTCATGTCTTCCATCCTCCGCAATAATTTCTGTAAAAACCTTATTAAAATCGTATTAAAATAATAATAATTAAAATAATTTTTTCTCTCTCAGTGGACCAGGCCGATCCATACGCTCACATCGCTGCCCTTCACTTTGATCAGATGCTGCAGAGGTTTGGTTCGCCCATCATCATCCTCAACCTCGTCAAGGTGAGATTCAGTATTTCCCGTTCCAGAATCTCAACGTCTTCCATTTCACCCCAAAATCAGGAGGAAATTATACTTTGCGTAAAGAGGAACCACTAAAATGTCAATACTGTAGCACTGTAAAACATGTTTATTGGTCAGTTCCATTTTTTATTTCCTTCTATGAGGACAAACTTTAAACGACAACTTTTTGTACCATGGACTAAAAAAAGTCGTTATGACACAAGTCAGAATTATGAGATATTAAATAATAATTATGAGATGCTAAGCCATAAATATAACAAAAAGTCAAAATTATGAAGTCTCTAGAAGGACTCAAGAAAACATACAATTTTATCAGATGTACAACTAGGTTGTATGGAATTGCATAAACTTAAAAAAGCTGAATTTTATTGAACATTTGATTATGATCTGCAATAAAGTAGCCTTAAAAATATGGCAATACATTTAAATGAAAACAATCTAAATATTTAGCATTAAAAAATAAATACTATTTGTTTAGGATCATATCGCATTAAATATTTTGTTGCATATTGTGTTGCAAATGCTGTTTTGAGCTCCTTTTTACGCTGCTTTTCATATGCAAAGCAAGTTTTTTTATATAGCACATTTCATACACAATGGTAATTCAAAGTGCTGAACATAGCAGGAGTTAAAATAATCATAAACAAAAAATTAATAATAATCACAACAATAAAAACAAAGAATTTAGGAACATTTAAAATCATTTAAAAATGGATTTAAAATTAATTAAAAGAGTTAAGAATAAAAAATAATTATACATTAAATACAGTGCAATTAATTTTTTAAAGTTATAGATTAATTTGATCCGAGAAAAAAAAAGAGTAAAAATTGTGAAATATTATTACAATTTAATATAGCCTTTTTCATTTGTGAATATATTATAAAATGTAATTTATTCCTGTGATCAAAGCTGAATTTTCAGCATTATTACTCCAGTCAAATCATTCTAATATGCTGATTTCCTGCTCATAAAAAGATTTATAATTATTAATGTTAAATAAGTTCATATTTTTGTGGAAGCTGTGATCAATTTTATTTTTCAGTTCTCAAAAAGAACAGCACTTATTTGAAATAAATGTCTTTTAATGTCACTTTTAATCAAATGAATGTGTCCTTGCTAAATAGAAGTATTAATTTCTTTAAAAAATGCTAATGCATGCACTCTGTGTGCTTCACATGAACACTTTTAGTATCTAATGCACTTACTATAAATACAACAGAGCGCACACATGAAGAAACGCACATGCACACTTCACTGATGTTTTTCAGTAAAGCTACTGTCCAGATTGCCCATCTCCCACGTTGGCTGTCACGAGACGCAACAGAACAAAGACCCAAATCACAGTTTGATCCAAAAACACACACACACACGAGGCATGTGATGTCCGTGTGAACGCCAGGTGCCAAAAAGAGACAAAATTTAACACATGCGTCTGCTTGACAGGTTGAAAACACATGTGCATGTGTGTTTGTGGCTTTGTTTCAGTGTGTGATTCACCGCATATTTTCCGGCCAGATAAAAGCATGTGACAAAAGAGGCTTAATGACCCAAATGAGGTGCATTACATGCCAAGAATGCAGTCTAATTAACTCCACACGCTCATTTTTTAGCGTGCCGGACCATGCAGTCGTAACACGTGTGCGGTTTGTGTGTGATGTGCATGTGTGTTTGCGAGTGCATTGACCTCCAGCAGAAACTCTGTGTGTGTGTTTGTCATTGGCCTCTAATGGAGAATGTGTGTGTGTTTGTGTGGGAGGCAGAAGGCATTGTGGGCCGCAGGAGGACTCGGATGGCCGCGGAACGATTTCTATGAACGCTGGAGTCTTTAAGCAGCACGTGCAAATGTGGCCCAAGGATTGAGCGCTTGAAGCGCAGATCGATCACGTGTGTTTCTGCCTGCCGGCGTCTGTGACGGACAGATAATGTCTTACTAGTGTTCATCGTGGATTAGTCATGGCTCCCTATAGAGGAGCAGGAGGATGTGTGTTTGAGTCATCATCCACAACATGTCTGTATCCACATCTTGAGCAGCGCTGCAAACTTTCTTATTCATTCTGATTCATAGTTTATTTAAAAAAGGACTAAAAGCTGTGTTTGCATGACAAAATAAGTGATTTGTGACCCTGGACCACAAAACCAGTCATAAGGTAAAATTTTACAAAACTGAGATGTATACATCATATGAAAGCCAAGTAAATAGGCTTTCTATTGATATATGGTTTGTTAGGATAGGATAATATTTGGCCGAGATACATCTATTTGAAAATCTGGAATCTGAGGGTGCAAAAAAATTAAAATACTGAGAAAATCACCTTTAAAGTTGTCCAAATTAAGTTCTTAACAATGCATATTACTAATCAAAAATTAGATTTTGATATATTTATAGTAGGAATTTTACAAAAAATCTTCATGGAACATGATCTTTACTTAATATCCTAATGATTTTTGGCATAAAAGAAAAATCAATAATTTTGACCCATACAATGTATTTTTGGCTATTGCTACAAATATACCCCAACGACTTAAGACTGGTTTTGTGGTCCAGGGTCACATTTATGCATTTAATACACATTATTAGTGTAAAAATTGCGTATTCAGTGCATAGCGCTGAAACCCTGTTGTAATTGTTAGAATGCCCAAGGATCAGCAATCTCCATTTAAAACTGGTCGTTCAGACCAAACCGTAAGTCGTAGAGACTTGAAACTTGGAGGAATGGTAGTACTCACAGCGTCGACAATGACACCAAAGCTCGCCCCAATCGGCCTGACGGGGGCGCTACAGCGCTTAAAAGTACAAAATCGTTCATAACTCGTTAATTGTCAATTGCAGGCTAAAGTGTCTGATGTTGTTGGAATCCTCGGTTTACGCCGGACAAAACGCACACCTCAGATTCAATCATAAGGCAAAGGTATTTTGTATTTTTTTGGAAAAACCTACTTTTGCAAACTAGTCCTAGGTTTTTCGCCCGTTCAGAACCAAACCAGTGCAGAAAGAGTCTCTGGAGAGTGAATATCAATAATTTGCAAAAACATTTTTTACTTTCAACTCACTAGCTGCGATTCCATTAACCCCTTAAATTGTGCAAAATGAAATTGCAAATTGAAAATACGCCTAATAGATACACGTCAATTGCGCAAAAAGTCCGATATATTGCAAAAAAGGTTTTACGCTCGCGTGAGGTGTTTATTCAGGCAATTCGATAAAGGAATATTTCGCAAAACAGCAATGGAAACATGTTTTTTTCATATTTACAGGTCACATTCGATTAAATATAGCCAAAATCCCACAGAAATCCGTTGACTTGTCAAAAAATTACTTCTCGCGAGAGAGAAAAAAAAAGTGGTAGTCGCATAACTTTGGTTAATGGAAACGCAGTCATTTCGCAATACTTTTCAATCAACATTTATACAATATCGCCACAGTTTTTGCGCAAATCTGTAATGGAAATACGCCTACTGTCGCAAAGGGACACCAAAACGTTTGAAAGGGGCAGGGACACTTTTAAAAAATGCACCTATTATATATTCATATCATATGACAGAACTCCTCATTCTGGACAACTTTGCCTCTAGAACCACTGCTGTCAATCAAATCATTTGTTATATCATTTAAAAAAATATACTTTTGCGAACTAGTCCTAGGTTTTTCCCTCAATCTGGAAGAAACACTGCAGTACAATTCTCTGGAATCTCTGGGCCTATAATTATCAGTTGCAGAGTCAAGCGTCTAATGTTGTTGGAATCCTTGGCTCACGCCGGACAAAACGCATGCCTCAGATTTGATCGTAAGCCTGCCAAAATTTTTGGGTATTTTGAATTTTTTTTAAAAGCCTACTTTTGCAAACTAGTCCTAGGTTTTTCACCCGATTGGAACCAAACCAGTGAAGGATTCTCTGGAGTGCGAATATCTATAATTAGAAAAGTTAAAAAAAATTAACTTTTGACTTACCTTCACAAAGGGACGCTAAACATTTGAAATGGGCAAGGACACTTTTAGTAAAATGCCTATAACTCCTGAATGGAATGAGACATCTTCGCCAAACTCGGGACACTTATTTAAGAGCTCAATCCGAGGTCGCAGGAAAAAATGCAGAGTGTAGCCACTTGGTGGTGCTACAAGATGGAAGAACCTTTAAAATGGCTATAACTACGCATTTGTCCTATCAGCATGAAAATGTGCATGCACAGTGGCCATAAGTGTCTATAAGGACATTTGTGTATATACTTCAGTCTGTGTGCATTAAATGTATTTAATACACAAGTTTCACAATTTGAGTTGAATTACTGAAATAAATGAACTTTTCCATGACATTCTAATTTATTGAGATTCACCTGTATCTCTTTTGAAAAGAAATTATTATTTGTCTGTGTGGTGCATGACAAAATAAACTATTCTAGCATTAAAAGGTAGAATAAATACAGGTAAAATCAAAATAAAATAATAATAATAATACAAGTAGTCAGTCCGGCCCATGGTATTTTCTTTTATAAACTGACCTGGCCCCCCATTAAAGAAAAGAAAATTATGTGGCCCTCTCAGAAAAAGGTTTGGGCACCCCTGTTCCAGGTCAATAATGTTAAAAAAAATTACTATAATGGGGTAGTTTAGAAAAGGGGCCTGTCCAAATTTACCCCAAATCCTATAAAGCCTAAAGAAAAAACTCAAAACATCACAAAACCTGCTGAGCACATGCAATAGGTGATTCTAAACAAGCATGCAAAGTTTTAAGGACAGCTGGTGCTATAACAGTCATAAATGTTAAAAAATGTAATTTTCCACAGTAAATGACCTGGATTTGCCAAAAATGCTTTTTAAATGATTGATTTTGGTGTTTACAGGCTTGCTATGTAATGTTTTTTTCATATGTGCTTAAATGCCATAAAGCGCTTGAATCCTAGTAATTGCTACTTGCAGCTATATTAAAAATGTTGTGTTCTGGCAAATGTTTGATAAATGTTGATGCATTGTTTTTTTTTTTCATGCAATTTCTTATGTTCTTCAAAGGAAAAATGCAGTATTTTTTAATTTTGATTTATTATTTAATTTTGCATTTTAAGGGAGAAAATTGTCTGCAAAGTTGTGTTTTTATGATAAAATGCATATGATTCATGCATTTAAAACTCATTATTGGTATAGAAATGTGTGGTGAATGCTGCAGCAAGTCTCATTTTCATGCAATCTATGACATTGTCCAAAGTAAAAGAAAAAATGCATAAATTTAGCATTTAATTCACAATTTTGAAATAAGACAGCAAATGATCTTACACATTTTGCAAAAAGGAAGAAAATTGTTCTCAAAGTTTCTGTATTAAAATTTTGTTGCAAATTTGGTTGAGCTTTGTTGCATTGTTTGCCAAATTTTAGCTGTATGGTTTTTTTCTAAAATGCTATATTTTTATACACTCAAAATGGTGTAAGATTTACTTTGAGACCATTTTCACTCATAAATTGCTATTAAATTTCATGAACAATTGCAATGAATCGCCAAGTGACACATTGAGTTAAATGTGAAGTTTTGAAGTAGAAAGTAAGTGAATCATACTGTAACCTTTGTTTTATTTACAATTAAGAAAATACTTTTTTCTTTTTTTTTTCTTTTTCCAAAGGTTTGCTCCAGTTTGATTTGCCTTAAATTTACTACACGTTATCAGAAAGTCATATTCTGTTTAATGTTGAGGTTGAATGGTTGGAATCAGTGTAATAATGCTTGGTTTGATGATTTTTGTCAGAAACGAGAGAAACGGAAGCATGAGAAGATCCTGAGTGAGGAGTTTTATCCCGCAATCACCAACCTGAATCAGTTTCTCCCGCCGGAGCACAACATCGAGTACATCGCCTGGGACATGGCACGATACACAAAGAGGTGCGTAAAACTGATGAAAATGACTGTTTTTAGAAATGATTGGTTTGGAGTCTGTAAGGTCATTTAAAAAGTCTCTTTTGCTCACTAGGGCTGCATTTATTTGATCAAAAATACAGTAAAAATTGTGAAATATTTTTAGTATTTCAAGTAGCTGTTTCTATATGAATATCTGTTAAAATATAATTTATTCCTGTGATCAAAGATGCATTTTCAGCATCGTTACTGCAGTCTTTAGTGTCACATGATCCTTTAGAAATCATTCTAATATACTGATTTGCTGTTCAAGAAACGTCTTTGATTATTAGCAGTGTTGAAAACTGTTTCAGAAACAGTGCTACATTTTATTTTGCTTTATTTTTAAATCGAAACTTTTGTAACATTATAATTGACAATAGAATTGTACCTGTTTCTCTGCAGTAAACTGTGTAACGTGTTGGATCGCCTCAGTATGATCGCTGAGAATGTGGTGAAGAGGACGGGCTTCTTCGTTAATCGACCTGACTTTTATTGCCACACGTTACGTCCTGATGAAAGGTAAATGCACACACATTAATGACCCTTATAATAAACATCCGTTAGTTTAATGTGAGAATAATGTATTCCACAAAACCTAAGTCTGTTTCAGCATAAGAGGTGGAAGGAATGAATGTCTAAGTCTAAGATTATGTAAATAATGTTGCTTATGTGTTTAATAACAAATGTGTCTTATTTTAATTCACATTTATGTAATAGAAATGCCCTCAGAAAAAAAGCTGATCCTTCAAACGTGTTTTTACATGCAAATGAGTTTGTTCCAAATCGCTTGCAGAATATTCTGCAAATGTTTGCCGTAGGGATTTAGCAGAACACTTTATTAAAGGAGAAGTTCACTTCCAGAACAAAAATTTACAGATAATTTGTACTCACCCCCTTGTCATGAAGATATTTCAAGATTGTTCTCCATATAGGGGACTTCTATGGTGCCCGCAAGTTTGAACTTCCAAAATGCAGTTTAAATGCAGCTTTGAAGAACTCGATCCCAGCCAATGAATAACAGTCTTATCTAGTGAAACAAATGGTTAATTTCTAAAAAAAAAAAACCATCTTGATGGATTTGTTTCAGCTTTTGTCTTCTCAAGATGTTAACTGATGGACTGGAGTGGTGTGGATTACTTGTGGATTATTGTGATGTTTTTATCAGCTCTTTGGACTCTCATTCTGACGGCACCCATTCACATACATTAGTGAGACAGTGATGGAATGACACATTTCTACAAATCTGATTCCTGCATCAGAAATGTATCATTCCATCATTTGCTCACCAATGGATGTGAATGGGTGCCGTCAGAATGAGAGTCCAAACAGCTGATAAAAACATCACAATAATCCACAAATGTGACTCTGGACCACAAAACCAGTCTTAAGTCGCTGGGGTTTGTTTGTAGCAATAGCCAAAAATACATTGTATGGGTTAAAATAGTTGATTTTTCTTTTATGCCAAAAATCATTAGGAAATTAAGTAAAGATCATGTTCCATGAAGATTTTTTGTAAAATTCCTACTGTAAACATATCAAAATGTAATTTTTGATTAGTAATATGCATTGTTAAGAACTTAATTTGGACAACTTTAAAGGTGATTTTCTCAGTATTTTGATTTTTTGCACCCTCAGATTCCAGATTTTCAAATAGATGTATCTCGGCCAAATATTGTCCTATCCTAACAAACCATATATCAATAGAAAGCTTATTTATTGAGCTTTCATATGATGTTTACATCTCAGTTTTGTAAAATTTAACCTTATGACTGGTTTTGTGGTCCATGGTCACAAATAGTCTACTCCAGTCCCTCGGTTAACATCTTGAGATGACAAAAGCTGAAACAAATCCGTCATTAAGACGTTTTCAACTCAAATTTGAGTTCATAATTCATCATAACGCTTCATTCAGTGAAAAAAGTGGTCTGGTCTGAATCAGGAGAGAAATCTAGCACTGTTTACAAGCCAAAACAGCTCTAAAGAAATGTGTGGCTGGATTTTAATGTGAGAGACGATAGGAGATGATTATGGAAGAAATCAGATTTGTAGAAATTTGCCATTCCATCACTGTCTCACCAATGGATGTGAATGGGTGCCATCAGAATGAGAATCCAAACAGCTGATAATAACACCACAATAATCCACAAGCAATCCACACCACTCCAGAAAGTGGTGAGAAGATGTGTTTGGACTTCTTATTCTGACAGCACCCATTCACTGCAGAGGATCTTTTCTATGTGTACTGTCTCTTTAAATAGATGACATCAAGACAGTTTCAGCTCTTGTATCATTTCTTAATTTCCTCACACACACTCAAGCTTACAAACACACTTCGAGCAATGAAAAACAGTCCGTTTTTAGTTTTCGTGTTTTGCTTATGAATTATCGTGATGTTTTTATCAGCTGTTTGGACTCTCATTCTGACAGCACCCATTCACTGCAGAGGATCCGTTTTAATTTTATTTCAAGTAAAGTTTTACTAGAAGGTTTTCCACTCCTGAAGATCTTCAAACTTCTTTTTATTTCACATGAAGGCAGTGTTTCTGCAAAGCAATAATGCTTCAGATTGAATGAATGAAAGAAGAACAGCATAATGGATCAGAGAGAATCCAGCTAATACAACAAACCAATGTAATACAGCAGTTTCTATTTTTTGACATTTTTCGTCCATGAATCCAGATGAGCTGCATATGTGTGCAGTGCTGCAAAGTGCAAGCACAATTTCTGTCCTTGTCATAGAAGCTCAGAAAGGCCAGTGAGCTCCTGACTCACGGCTGAAGTAAATGGCAGCACTTTTGTTGTTTTGCAGCTCTTGTTGTTGTAAAGTGCTGATGGTCCACGTGTTTCACCGGTTCGTTTTCAAACACGCGAGGTGAATGTCTGAGGTGAGCAGTGGGTCTGATGATGGAGATTTGTCTGTTTTAAAACCACTCTCTTTGTTGTTCAGGTGGGGAGATCTCGGCGGAAAGGTCACACCGAATGGCAGGTTACAGGTTTGTCAACAGTCTCTGTCTTTTCTAAAGTTTTGACTCTCAGCATCAAATCTGCTGCATGTTAGCGTTCAATCTGGTCCATTCAGAAATAAGGTGTCCATCTGAATGACATATTAAACCAGTCACACTTAGCCTGATTTTACGTTATTTAAATGTAGATGCATTCTGTCAAAGATTTAATAGTTTGTAAAATTCAGACAATTATTCTTTTTCATTATAAGGATTTTTTTTTATTTGATTGACTGATTAACCGTAAATTAATCGTAAAGAAGGCATGTCCTGTTATTTGCATGCTTTTAAATATTTATGAGATTTATGAGACATATTTATTTCCAAAACGTTTAAATCCCATCTTAAACTGAAACTGACAACTAAAACTGATCTTGAAGTGAATGTTAACCGAAATAAAATATGGATTAAAATTATAAAAACTATATATAAGATATATATATAAAAAAACCAAACTACTAAAAATTTAAGTAACATAAAAAAACGGATTCAAAATATAAATATAAACTATTTCAACTTTTTTTTAGATATAATATATTAATAAATATAAAAATGTATTTAAAACACATTTAATAAAATAACTAAAACTAAAATAAAAATTTAAAAAATTATCTATCTATCTATCTATCTATCTATCTATCTATCTATACTGCTAAATATGACAAAAAACACAATGTGATTTTTTTTTCTATTGTAATATTTACAAATGAATTACCAAAAAAAACATAATTATTTTGTTCATACATAATATACATACATAAATGTACATTTTAAAAACATTTGAATTTAAATAATATACATTAAATATTTAATTTCATGCAAAGTGCACTTTTGAGGTTGGTAAGATTTTATGTTTTTGAAAGAAGTCTCTTCTGCCCACCAAGGCTGCATTAATTTGATCAAAAATACAGTAAAATTTTTTGAAATATTATTACAATTCAAAACAGCTGTTTTCTATGTGAATATCTGTTAAAATGTTATTGATTGCTGTGATCAAACCTGAATTTTGCTCCCCAAGGCTGCGCTTATTTAATCAAAAATACAGTAAAAATTGTGAAATTTTTTTACAGTTTAAATCAGCTGTTTTCTATGTAAATATATCATGAATTGTAATTGATTGCTGTGATCAAACCTGAATTTTGCTCACCAAGGCTGCATTTTTTAAAATAAAAAATACAGTAAAAATTGTAAAATATTATTGCATTTTAAAATAGCTGTTTTCTATGTAAATATATGACAAAATGTAGTTTATTCCTGTGATAAAACCTGAATTTTGCTCACCAAGGTGGCATTTTTAAAATAAAAAATACAGTAAAAATTGTGAAATATTATTACAATTCAAATCAGCTGTTTTCTATGTAAATATATGAAAAAAAGTAGTTTATTCCTGTGATCAAACCTGAATTTTTCTCACCAAGGCTGCATTTTTTAAAATAAAAAATACAGTAAAAATTGTAAAATATTATTGCATTTTAAACTAGCTGTTTTCTATGTAAATATATGACAAAATGTAGTTTATTCCTGTGATAAAACCTGAATTTTGCTCACCAAGGTGGCATTTTTAAAATAAAAATACAGTAAAAATTGTGAAATATTATTACAATTCAAATCAGCTGTTTTCTATGTAAATATATGAAAAAAAATGTAGTTTATTCCTGTGATCAAACCTGAATTTTGCTCACCAAGGCTGCATTTGTTTAATCAAAAATACAGTAAAAATTTTGAAAATTTTAAATTTAGAACAGTTTAGAATAGCTGTTTTTAATGTAAATATCTGTTAGAATGTAATTTATTGCTGTGATCAAATCTGAATTTTGCTCACCAAGGCTGCATTTTTTAAAATCTAAAATACAGTAAAAATTGTAAAACATTATTGCAATTTAAAATAGCCGTTTTCTGTGTGAATATATGATAAAAAGTAATTGATTGCTGTGATCAAAGCTGAATTTTCAGCATCATTACTCCAGTCTTCAGGGTCACATAATTCTTTATTTTTCGTGTACTATTTCGACAGACGGGCGTTTTGAGGACGAACTGCGTGGACTGTCTGGATCGAACCAACACCGCTCAGTTCATGGTGGGTAAATGTGCTCTGGCGTATCAGCTCTACGCTCTCGGGATGATCGACAAACCCAAGCTTCAGTTCGACACGGACTGCGTCAGGTACCTGCGCAAACTCACCTTACAGCAGCCAGACGCTCATTTCTATCTCACTGATGTTGTTTATGGTGTGTTTATGTGTGCAGGTTATTTGAGGAGCTGTATGAGGATCACGGGGACACGCTGTCTCTACAGTATGGAGGATCTCAGCTGGTCCATCGGGTGAAGACGTACCGTAAGATCGCACCCTGGACGCAGCACTCCAAAGACATCATGCAGACGCTCTCACGCTACTATAGCAATGCCTTCTCAGGTAAACCCATGAACACCTGGATGCTGCTTTCATCTGTACCATATTTACATAAGAGATATTCACATAGAAAACAGCTGTTTTAAATCATAAAAAAATTTCACAATTTTTACTGTATTTTAGATTAAATAAATGCAGCCTTGGTGAGCAAAATTCAGCTTTGATCACAGAAATAAATTATACTTTAAAAGATATTTAAAGAGAAAACAGCTATTTTAAATTGTAATAATATTTCACAATTTTTACTTTATTTTAGATTAAATAAATGCAGCCTTGGTGAGCAAAATTCAGCTTTGATCACAGCAATCAATTACATTTTATCATATATTTAAATAAAAAACAGCTATTTTAAATTGTAATAATATTTCACAATTTTTACTTTATTTTAAATTAAATAAATGCAGCCTTAGATGGCAAAATTCAGGTTTGATCACAGCAATCAATTACATTTTATCATATATTCACATAGAAAACAGCTATTTTTTTAATTAAAAAAAAATTATTGTAATTTATATTTCAGCCTTGGTGAGCAAAATTCAGGTTTGATCACAGCAATCAATTACATTTTAATAGGTATTCACATAGAAAACAGCTATTTTAAGTAAAAATATTTAACAATTTTTACTGTATTTTAAATTAAATAAATGCAGCCTTGGTGAGCAAAATTCAGGTTTGATCACAGCAATCAATTACATTTTAATAGGTATTCACACAGAAAACAGCTATTTTAAATTGTAATAATATTTCACAATTTTTTCTTTATTTTAAATTAAATAAATGCAGCCTTAGATGGCAAAATTCAGGTTTGATCACAGCAATCAATTACATTTTATCATATATTCACATAGAAAACAGCTATTTTTTTAATTAAAAAAAAAATTATTGTAATTTATATTTCAGCCTTGGTGAGCAAAATTCAGGTTTGATCACAGCAATCAATTACATTTTAATAGGTATTCACATAGAAAACAGCTATTTTAAGTAAAAATATTTAACAATTTTTACTGTATTTTAAATTAAATAAATGCAGCCTTGGTGAGCAAAATTCAGGTTTGATCACAGAAATAAATTACATTTTAATAGATATTCACATAGAAAACAGCTATTTTAAATTATACAAATATGTCACAATTTTTACTGTATTTTGAATTAAATAAATGCAGCCTTAGATGGCAAAATTCAGGTTTGATCACAGCAATCAATTACATTTTATCATATATTCACATAGAAAACAGCTATTTTAAATTGTAATAATATTTCACAATATTTTAGATAAAATAAATGCAGCCTTGGCGAGAAAAAATCATCTTTGATCACAGAAATAAATTACATTTTAACATATTCACATAGAAAATGGCTATTTTAAATTATAAAAATATTTCACAATTTTTACTGTATTTTTCATATAAAAATAATAAGACTTCTCCTTTCTTTATTACTAAAAAAAATAAAAATAAAAACACATTCCAAACATTTGAACAGTAGCGTACACATTTAATAAATTAGTTATTATATATTAATATATTATATTATACTATATATATATATATTTTTTTTTATTCCATACATTTTTTTCCATTATTTTATGATAACTATGCACATTTAAACTCATATTCTCATTACAGCAATGCAAAAAAGAATCCTTTTACACTCCCAACTAGATTTTCAATGATTATTCATCACTTTTCCACATACCCGTCCATAGAAATGTGCGTATTACGTAATATTATGTTAATGTGTCACGTTTCATAAGTTACAGATGTTCTGGAGCTAAAGAGAGAGAGAGAGAGAAAAAGCGGGCGAGAGACCTGTGTGAGCCATTACATCCTCCACCCGCATTTTCTCTCCTACATGAATTATTCAGATCCGCTGTTGTGCCGATGGGCCGTTTTGTGTGAATTATAATGATTACATTTTATAAACGGCCGATCTCACATGTTATTTGGCCTGAGCAGAGTTGAATCGATTGTGAAACGTGCAAATGCAGGTTTATTGTCAGGTTTTGCTGAGTAATAAGTGATTTTCTGAAATCGCTCTGCACTTGGACAACATTGTTGAGTTTTTCCATGTTTATTGTGTTTCCTGACATGATTGTATCTTTTATGATTGTCGGCATAGCAACAACCCAGTTCTAGTCTCCGTGGTTACATCTCCAAACTCCAATCCCATTGGTCGATGGTGAATGTTATTGGGTCACACGGTTTCATTTTCCCGTAATTTTGCGTTTGAATGTTTAGCGTGTCATCGCTTCCTCGCGGGAGTTTGGTTTGCGCACACAAACGCTCATGTTCTAGTGTAAATTGCTGTATGTGCTCATAATAAGGTTATGATTTTAGGATATGAGTGAAATCTAATGTAACCCAGAAGTTTGCTGTAATTGTCGTTTGGTTAATTTGCCGAAGGCGCCGCATTCTAATCAAGCGCTGTGATTGTTATTACACTCATGTGAATGCTTTGCCGTCAGCGATGCTGTGTGTTTTACATAAACAAACATGGAGAATCTGGGGACTGACTGTGTGTGTGTGTGTGTGTGTGTGTGTGTGTGTGTGTGTGTGTGTGTGTGTGTGTGTGTGTGTGTGTGTGTGTGGAGAATTAATTAGTGATGCATCAAAACAAACGAAAAAGCTGAAAACTTAAAGATAAGTATTGGAGAAATTACATAGAATTCAAAACATTATGTTTTTTAAAATATTATATTATAATATTATGTTGTTTGTATTAAATATAAAATTCAAAAAAACAATTATTTTTTGTTAAATATATGTATTAATTTAAAATCCAGTTAAAAGTATTTTTTTAATGTTTTTAAATATAATTTTTATACTGATAGAATGTTAAATATACTGTATATAACATTATATATATATATATATATAATTATTATTTATTTATTTATTTATTTATTTTTGTTAAATATATTAATATTTTAAAATCCAGTTTCAGATGTTAAGTCTGACTTTTGGCTAAAAAAATTACTTATTTTTATTTATTAATTTTTTTTATTTGTACCCTATGAAGTGCTTAATAATTAAAATATCTGTTTTTTATTGTTTGCTGAATGATTCATAACATCTTGTGTCTTAAAATAACATTATGCAATATATTTAAAAAAATTATTTTCATATTTCATAACTGATAGAATGTTAAATATACTGTATATAACATTATAACATTTTTATTTTTGTTAAATAAATGTATTAATATTTTAAAATCCAGTTTAGATGTTAAGTCTGACTTTTGGCTAATAGAAGTACTTTTTTTGTACCCTATAAAGTGCTTAATAATTAAAATATTAATCTGTTTTTTATTGTTTGCTGAATAATTCATAACATTTTGTGCCTTAACTTGTTTTTTTTTAAAGATATATAAAATAACGTTATGCAATATATTAAAATATATATATATAAAAAAATAAATGTGGATTTATATATATATATATATATATATATATATATATATATATATATATATATATATATATATATATATATATATATATTATTATTATTATTATTTTTTTGTTTGTTTTTTTTCATTTTTGGTTTTTATATATAATTTTTATATTTCAGAACTCTTTGAATGTTAAATATGCTGTATATATAGAGAGAAAGAGAGTTTTTTTTAAATATGTTTTTACTTTTTT
>NC_133373.1:46031220-46118329 GCF_049309525.1 Garra rufa
AATACTTTATAATTTAATTAATTATATTTTTATTAATTTCCGTTTTAGTAATGAAAATGTTTTTACAGTATGCATTACAGTATATTTTTTTAATTTTAATAGTATTTTTTTGATTAAGAAGTTATTTTATTAATGTTCATGTGTGCACAACTTAATAGTCTTCATTTATTTACAATATCCACAATATATATTTTTGTTATTATTCTGTTTAAAGTCACCATGAAGGCAGTATGACATATTCTATATTTTTGCATTTTTCTATTATTATTTTATTATTTAATTAAAATCACCATGAAGGCAGCACAGCATATTCTATATTTGTGCATTTATATATTTTATTTATTAAAAAAAAAATATATATATATATATATATATATATATATATATTTATATATTTATATTTATTTATTTATATATTTATTTATATATAATTTATTATTTACTTAAAATCACTATGAAGGCAGTATGACATATTCTATATTTTTGCATTTTTTTATTTTATTATTTATTTTAAAAACCATTAAGGCAGTACAAAATATTTTATCTACATGTGTATATATAATTTTATATATTTTATTTATTTAAAAAAAAAAAAAAAAAAAATATATATATATATATATATATATATATATATATATATATATATATATTTATTTATTTATTTATATATAATTTATTATTTACTTAAAATCACTATGAAGGCAGTATGACATTCTATATTTTTGCATTTTTTTATTTTATTATTTATTTTAAAAACCATTAAGGCAGTACAAAATATTTTATCTACATGTGTATATATAATTTTTTTATTTATTATTTACTTAAAATCACTATGAGGGCAGTATGACATTCTATATTTTTGCATTTTTTTAAATTATTTAATTAAAATCACCATAAAGGCAGTACAATATGTTATATTTTTTCATTTTTTTTAATTGTTTTATTATTTTATTAAAATCACTGTGAAGGCAGTACAACATATTTTACCAATGATGATAAAAATACTTAAAATAAAATACAATTTAAGTATTTTTTTTTTTTGCCTTTCAGTAATAAATTATTTTTTTACTTTATGCATTATTTTTGTGTAGTTTTTTGTAATTACCTTTTTTTTCAGTTTTAATACAGTAAAAAATATTTTCATTACTGAAATGCAAAAAGATATATATTAAATCATTGGTAAAATGTTGTTTTGCCTTCATAATGATTTTAACTAAATGATACAATTATTTAAAATTTTTTAAAGTATATATAGATAATGTTTTACTGCCTTCATAGGGATTTTAACTGAATAATAAAATAATTAATAACCATTGAAAATATATTTTTTTTAATGAAAATAATTAAAATAATAATAAGATATTTTAATATTATTACTGTGTGCACAAGTCATTTTCATTGTTTTTTTTTTTCATCAAACTCTTTGCACAAATTAATAGTCTTCATGTGTTCACATCATTTCTACAAGGTCTTCTAATATCTATTTTTTCCCTCTCATCCAGGTGTCGTACCTGACGTGGGGTGTTCTCCAGGAGCGAGTGATGACGCGCTCGTACGGTGCGACCGAGGTGGAAGGCAGTGGCGAACGCTTCAAAGACTCTCAGTTTCTGGTGTTCATGAACCGGATCTTGGCCCTGACGGTGTCCGGTCTGTGGTGCGTCCTCTTCAAACAGCCCCGCCACGGTGCGCCCATGTACAAGTACTCCTTCGCTTCACTCTCCAACATCCTCAGCAGCTGGTGCCAGTATGAAGCGCTCAAATACATCAGCTTTCCCACACAGGTACACCACTGCATTCTGGGTAAAGGAGATGTATGGTAAAGCAGGTTATATTTATATAGCATATTTCATAGCACATAACAGATGATTAAGAAATAAAATTTAATTTTAAAACACATTATTCTAATATGGTCACATTTCATAAAGTACTCAAGTAGACCATTAGAACTGCACAACTGCACTTTTTTAATTTTTTTTGACAATATTTTTATCTCATAAGCAAAATCACAATGAAATCAGTGCCACATATTTATTTTATTTTAATTCGACTTTATTTTATTATTTTTTTATTTTTTTTATTTTTATTAAAATCACAATGAAGGCAGCGCCACATTTTTATTTTCATTTGACTTTATTTTAATAAATTTTATTTCACTTTTTAATTTAATTAAATTTTATTTTATTTTGTTTTTTTTAATTATATTATTTATAGAGGTCGACCGATGTATCGGTTTTGCCGATTAATCGGCACCGATAGTTGATTGGCCGAACTATCGGTTATCGGCAAAAATCCTGGCCGATGGTTTTTCCGGGTTGCATTCTTTGCTGAAGTGGCTCACGCTCCGCTGTCATATGAGAAGTTAAGCCCCAGACCAATGTTTAATGCCAGGAATGTTACCATATATTTGTATTGATTTATATCCAGCTGTTCATATTTTTAGCCAGCAAAGTTGCAGATTTAAAGACATGAGAAAGCAAACTGTGTTCATTCAGCCGACAAAATCAGTCACAGCGCGCCTTAGTTTTACATTACACATCTGTCCCACATCGTTCATAAAGACTTGACCCTGGGCTGGAAAATTAAGTATTGTGCATTTAAGCAAACTATTTGTATTTCTGTAGCTCTAATTAAGTCTGTATGCTTAATATAGAGCTATAATTTATGTTTTAGCCTTTTCTTCAGGCCGTTGAAGCATGGTGAGTTTGCATCTTGTTACGCACTTTATTTCACAATGCCATTTTCCTGTTCCTATTTGATTTTAATAACTGATCAACAAAAATATCTATTAAAAATTAAGATAAAAATAATACAAAACGAAATTCGTTAAAGAAGGGATTTTCCACAAATAAAAACGTACCAAGTGGTCAAAAATTGTGTCTGACCCTCTCCAATTCTCCTGGCGCATTGCCGTCCAATTCATACCACGTCCTTTATGACATTTACAAATTACACAAACTTCTTTCGTAATTAACATATTAAACTGAAACAAAACAAAAACAAATCATATTTAAACATAAATGTAAAACAGAAAAGAAATTGTTTCTGAAATGGCTGCAATATAGATCGCACTTTCTCTTTCCGTTTCATGTTTAAACTAACCTTTGCCGCTTTTTGATCATTCTTGAAGTAAACATTTGCCCGTTAGGTGATTAAATAACTGTTTTAGATTTATGCTTGAACGCGTCCTGTGTGTGTGTGTGATACCTGCAAGTTGTCCGCGCAACACAGCGCTGCACTTTTGTTCGGTTTCATTAAGGGTGGGTGAAAAATAGATTCTCAGACGCATCTCAATCCTCTCTTCAATGAGCTTGTGTTTTTCCCGCATATGGCACGCGTGCGCGCCAGAAACGCGGCTGGCTTCATTGCACAGAATTTCCACAGTGAGCTAATAAGTGTGTATTGTTTGACCGTGTGAGCTATCAATCGCAGTTTTTGACTTTACATGTGCCTTCATTTCTGCCGTTTGTAATGCAGTAGATGCACTGACAGACTTTCAATTGCTCTTTGTGTTTGTTCGTCCTAAAAAGCTTGATTGCAGATGCGGTTAAATGCACTTGGATTTTCAAATACTTTTATACGAAACTGATGTACACACAGTCAGTTATGTTTTCAGAGCAGGACAAAATATCTGATATATCGAAATAGATCTGCATTCGTTTGAATGCAGCCTGTTAAAGCAGCAACTGTCTGATCTCATCAGTAATAATCAAACGAAAAAGAAAAAAACAACAACTATTTCTGTAAACTTGCCGACACTTAAAGAACACTAATTTTAAATAAGTAATTGTTTTAAAAAGTAGCCAGCTTATATAATAAAAAAATGTTAAAATTTAAAGATTCCCACCCCTTTACAATGAGCCCATTTGTAACATCAACTAAGATTGGTGAAAGCTGTAGAATAGAAGTGTTGTTCAAAGCGTTAATTTCAACATTTACTGATATATTGTTACATTTCGAAGTTCATTTTGTTAACATTAATGAACTATGAAATAACTTTAATGATCAATTTATAATTAATATTAATATTTTTATTCATTTACAAAGTATGGTTTAGTATTTATTTTTTTAAATCGTAGAGCACTATTTTAGTTGCCCTTCAATATCCATTTTCAAAATCTATCGGTTAATTAATCGGTATCGGCCAGCGTGGTCCAACCTAGCTATCGGTATCGGTAAAAACCAATATCGGTCGACCTCTAATTATTTAGTTAAAATCGCCATGAAGGCAGTGCCACGTTTTATTTTATTTTATTTTATTTTATTTTATTTTATTTTATTTTATTTTATTTAGTTAAATCCCAATCACCAACTTTAATTATTTTATTTTTTAAATTAAAATCACAATGAAGGCAGTGCCACATATTTTTTTTTTTTTTTTAATTATTTTTTATTTTATTTTATTTATTTAAATCCCTGTCACCAACTTTACAATTAAAAAAATGATAAAATAAAATAAAATAAAATCATTTTAATAAATGAAAATGAATAAATATTAAAAATATCTTTAAAATAAAGTAGCACAGGTCTTTGTTTTCTATCAGTTTGGATGATTTTGTTGTTTTTCTTCTGAACATCTCATCAAATCTTGACATTTTTTTGAAAAAGTCTCTGTCACATCACTGTACAGTCATGGCCAGAAGTTTTGAGAATTACATAAATATTGGAAATTGGAAAAGTTGCTGCTTAAGTTTTTATAATAGCAATTTGCATATACTCCAGAATGTTATGAAGAGTGATCAGATGAATTGCATAGTCCTTCTTTGCCATGAAAATGAACTTAATCCCGAAAAAAACTTTCCACTGCATTAAGAAGGCTTCAGGGCATCTAAGAAAGTCCAGCAAGCGCCAGGTTGGTCTCCTAAAGAGGATTGAGCTGCGGGATCGGAGTGCCACCAGTGCAGAGCTTGCTCAGGAATGGCAGCAGGCAGGTGTGAGCGCATCTGGACACACAGTGAGGCCAAGACTTTTGGAAGATGGCCTGGTGTCAAGAAGGGCAGCAAAGAAGCCACTTCTCTCCAAAAAAAACATCAGGGACAGATTGATCTTCTGCAAAAAGTATGGCGAATGGACTGCTGAGGACTGGGGCAAAGTCATATTCTCAGATGAAGCCTCTTTCCGATTGTTTGGGGCATCTGGAAAAAGGCTTGTCCGGAGAAGAAAAGGTGAGCGCTACCATCAGTCCTGTGTCATGCCAACAGTAAAGCATCCTGAGACCATTCATGTGTGGGGTTGCTTCTCATCCAAGGGAGTGGGCTCACTCACAATTTTGGCCAAAAACACAGCCATGAATAAAGAATGATACCAAAACACCCTCCAACAGCAACTTTTTCCAACAATCCAACAACAGTTTGGTGAAGAACAATGCATTTTCCAGCACGATGGAGCACCGTGCCATAAGGCAAAAGTGATAACTAAGTGGCTCGGGGACCAAAACGTTGAAATTTTGGGTCCATGGCCTGGAAACTCCCCAGATCTTAAAACTTGTGGTCAATCCTCAAGAGGCGGGTGGACAAACAAAAACCCACTAATTCTGACAAACTCCAAGAAGTGATTATGAAAGAATGGGTTGCTATCAGTCAGGATTTGGGCCAGAAGTTGATTGAGAGCATGCCCAGTCCAATTGCAGAGGTCCTGAAAAAGAAGGGCCAACACTGCAAATACTGACTCTTTGCATAAATGTCATGTAATTGTCCATAAAAGCCTTTGAAACGTATGAAGTGCTTGTAATTATATTTCAGTACATCACAGAAACAACTGAAACAAAGATCTAAAAGCAGTTGAGCAGCAAACTTTGTGAAAACTAATATTCGTGTCATTCTCAAAACTTTTGGCCACGACTGTACACTCAGCATGTTCTTGCAGCTCATGTTCCTGTCAAATCCCTCATAATCCAACACTAGATGTGTTTCCGTCGCAGGTTTTGGCGAAGGCCTCGAAGGTGATTCCGGTGATGCTGATGGGCAAGATCGTGTCTCACAAGAGCTACGAATACTGGGAGTACTTGACGGCGGTCCTGATCTCGGTGGGCGTCAGCATGTTCCTGCTGTCCAGCTCCACGAACAAACACCCGTCCACCGTCACCACCTTCTCGGGCGTCATCATCCTCTGCGGATACATCGTCTTCGACAGCTTCACGTCCAACTGGCAGGACAACCTGTTCAAGTACAAGATGTCGTCGGTGCAGATGATGTTCGGCGTCAACCTCTTCTCGTGTCTCTTCACGGTGGGCTCTCTGCTGGAACAGGGCGCCTTCTTCACCTCGCTGGCCTTCATGACGCGCCACTCCGAGTTCGCCTTCCACGCCGTGCTGCTGTCGGTGTGCTCCGCCTGCGGCCAGCTCTTCATCTTCTACACCATCTCGCAGTTCGGCGCCGCCGTCTTCACCATCATCATGACTCTGCGGCAGGCCTTCGCCATCCTCCTGTCCTGCTTCCTCTACGGTCACGCCGTCACCCTGGTGGGCGGCCTAGGTGTGGCCGTGGTCTTCCTCGCCCTCTTCCTCCGCATCTACGCCCGCAGCCGCGTCAAGAAGAGCAGCAAGCGGGCCGCGCCGACCCCCGTTCAGAAGGTTTAACCGAGCGCTCGTTCGGATGTGTACAGGAGCCACATTTTCGTGGTTTATCCGTCTGTTTTCGTTTCGCTGCAAAACTGCGGGTTTGTATTCCGTAAGGTACGGATGGTACGGAAAGGGATTACTCTTTATTTTAAAGGGATCGTGCGTGAGGTGTGTGTTTGTTTGTGTGCGAGAAATGACTTCACGAGCCATCGAGTGAACACGGACTTTGATAGCCTTTGATATCTTTGTACTGAAATGCGTTCGGTTTTTCTAGTTAACGTTTGCTTTCGGAAAGAAAAATGAAATGTCGTTGTGTTGGAGAGGACTTTTAGGAGTGTTTCGCATCATATCTAGGTCATATTTCACTCCAAAATACTACAACTACTACAAAATATGAAATTAAGAATAAAACACAAGTAGAACAGACCACGTCGCCGTTATTTTCACACTTATTGCACCCAAATGCTTTCTAATTACTATTTAAATGTTAGTGCTACAAAATAATAATAAAATGTCAATGGCATTCAATGAATTTCCGATCAAATCCACTTTATTATTGTATTTTTTGTATTTTATTGTTATAATACAATAATAAAATATTGAAATAATATTAAAATGTGTTAGGAAATAAGAAAAAGAACCTTACATTTTCTGCATACTGACATTATTTAGATCAAAATGCCTTTTAATTATTTTGAAATATTATTTTTATTATTATTATTATTTAATAATGTTTTTTTATTATTATGAAACCATAATAAAATATTAAAATACTAATAAAATGTACTAAGAAATATAACCATGTTGGCTTTTTTTAAAGAACCTTTACATTCTCTGCATAATAACATTTATTTAGGTCAAAATTGAACATATTTGCTTTTTTTTTTTTCAATGAATTTCTATACAGTTCATGAAAATGAAGCATATTTTCTGCCCAAATACACTTTATTATTGTATTTTATTATTATAATGTAATATTAAAATATTGAAATAATAATAATATAATGTGTAGGGAAATAAGATAAATAACCTTACATTTTCTGCATAATGACATTATTTTTTTTATCAAAATTGAACACTTTTTTTTTTCACCCAGATGCTTTTTAATTATTTTGAAATTTTAGTACTACAATATTATAATAATAATGATGTCAAAGAAATTCAATAAATATCAACTAATTTCATGAAAATTAAGCATATTTTCTGCCTAAATTCACTTTATTGTTATATTTTTATATTTTATTATGATAATACAATAATAAAATATTAAAATACTAATCAAATTTAATAAGAAAGAAGATAATGTTGTTGTTTTTTTTAAAGAAAAACGTTAAATTTTCTGCATAATGACATTATTTTTTTTAGCAAAATTGAATACATTTTTCACCCAGATGCTTTTTAAATCATTTTGAAATGTTAGTACTACAATATAATAATATAATGTCAAAGAAATTCAATGAATATCAATGAATTTCTTAACAATTAAGCATGTTTTCTGCCCAAATGCACTTTATTGTTATATTTTATTATTATTATTATAATACAATAACAAAATATTAAAATAATAATAAAGTGTAATAAGAAATAAGATAATGTTAGCTTTTTTTAAAGGATCTTTACATTTTCTGCATGATGACATTACTTTGGTCAAAATTTAACACATTTTTCACCCAAATGTTCTTTTTTTTTTTTTTATGAATTTCATGAAAATTAAGCATATTTGTCTGCCCAAATCCACTTTATTATTATATTTTTATATTTTATTAGTATTATAATACAATAATAAAATATTAAAATAATAATAAAATATAATAAGAAACAAGATAATGTTGGCTTTTTTTAAAGAACCTTTACATTTTCTACATAATGACATTATTTTTGTCAAAATTAAATTTTTCATCCAAATGATCTTTTTTTCGTAAATATTACTACTACAGTACAATTATAACATCTCAAATTAATAATACAATATAATAATAATAAAATAATAAAAAAGCATTAAATTTTCTGCATGATACCATTATTTACGTGAAAATTAAGCAAATTTTCTGTCAAAATCCACAAATAAAACACAATAAAAAAATTTAAAAACACGTGGCCTTTTATTTTTTTTCATCAAAATTGAACACATTTTCCTCCCAAATGTTAGTACTACAACACAATATTGAAACTCAATGAAAACTTTAGAAAATGTACTACCAAAATCTACTTTATTATTATTCATGACATTTAAACACATTTTCTGCCTAAATTACAATATTTTATTGCAATTATTAGAATACAATAATAAAAAATAAATAATCTTTTTTTTTTCAAACAACCATAAATGATATTATTTTCATGAAAATACAAATTTTCCACCTAAGTCCTCTTTAGTTTTTTTATGTGTTACTACAATAAAATAATAAAAATATTAAACTAATAATAAAACTTAATAGGAAAGCATTCAAAGGTTTCGCATATTGACATTTTCATGAGCATTAAGCAAATTTTTAGCTTTAATTCTGTTTTTATGTTTCTTTTAGCAGTAGTACAATACAATAATACAACATTATTTTTATTTTATCACCATAAATAAAAATACTCTCACACAATATGTTTGATTTTGTGTGAAATATGACCTAGACTTCTCGACGTGCTTTTGTGAGATCACAAACACAGTCATAAAAACGAACTTCCTAATTGATGGCAGTAATTATTTTGTCGTATTGAACCCTGTTCTCCCTCATATTTGTGCTGTCCGGTGTGCGGTTGTGTTTGCAAAAGGCGTATCCGCCATATCAAACCATAAACCAGCAGTGCCTGTTTGGTTAGCCTGAGGAATCGCTTCACGTAGAATCATGCATGAGCATTAATAGTGTTGCATAAAGAAAAAGCCTTTTTGGTTCATCATTTATTGCTGAGTTTCTCCTACGATTACAACTGGTACTTCACAAATGTTATTAACAATTTCAATAATGTATTATTTATTTTTTGCACTGCAGAAAGTCTTAAAATAGGCTTTAGCATCTTTTCTGCAAAATAAAATGTCTTCTTTTTTTTCTTTTTTTTTCTCCCTTTTCACTTCAGGGTGAAATACGAGCTGTTTTGTGAGATTTACTCTAAATCGGATAGTCTTTTTTTCCTCCAAGCGAAGGAAGACAGTGTCAGGTGTGTTTTTCACGCATTTTCATAATACAAAACCCTTATTAAGACATCATAATAAGGCAAATTAAAAATGTTAAATTCACTCTCACTCTCATGTTGTTCCAAACCTTATTAGTTTCTTTAAAAGACACTAAGAGCTTGATCTCATGCTTTCGTTATATTAAAATAAAGCATGAATATTAGTCTTAATTCATGTTTTTTTTTGTATTCCACAAAAGAAATATGTGGAATCATAAGTTTGGAATAATTATGATGGTATTTTGGCAAACTGTCACTTTAAGGCGAGACATTGCAGGTGAATGGGGTAAAAAAATTAACTAATAGTTATTACCTTACTTACTCAGTGGATTGATTACATTGATAATTGCAAACATTTTTTGTATTACAAGTTTTCTAAAATGTTAGGTTTTAATATGCAAATGAGCCGTTATTTAATAAATATGCGCTAATTTGCATACATTTCTAGTACAAAAGTTTAAACACTGAATGAAGTCAGTTTCAAAATTCTTGTTTAATTTTTTTGACATTAGAATAATATTCAGAAAATACTTAGAACAGGCAAAAAAATGATTTTTTTTTTTAAAGTTTTTTGGGGAATAAAATGTTGTATAAAATCAGGCAAATTATATATGAACAAATCCCTCTGTAAAAATCTTCAGGATATAGACAGAAATAAAAATGTAAAGTTTGATGTGAAGTGGAGATTTATGGCTCAGTATAGGAGAAAAAACTCATTTTGAGAAAACAGCCTTTAAAAATATGGATTGTAATTGAAATCCATTGACAAAATAGATAAAGTGCTATAAAAGAAACCCTTAATGGTGTCAAGTCAGGTTTGATATTTTGGGCTTTTTGCTGTTTCATAAAGTGTTTTTTCAGACTAGTGGAAAGAAAACGCCCAATAGACACTGTTATGTCTTTCTTTTATAGCACTTTATCTATTTGTGTCAATAGATTTCAATTACAATCCATATTTTTAAAGGCTGTTTTCTCAAAATGAGTTTTTTCTCCTACACTGAGCCATAAATCTCCACTTCAGGAGCACTTACACACACCAAACTTGACATTTTTAATCAAATCCACTTTATTTTTATATTTTATTAATATTATAATACAATAATAAAATATTAAAATAATAATAAAATGTAATAAGAAACAAGATAATGTTGGCTTTTTAAAAGAACCTTTACATTTTCTACATAATGACATTATTTTTGTCAAAATTGAACACATTTTCACCCAAATGCTACAGTACAATAATAACACATTTAAAATTAATAATAAAATATAATAATAATATAATAAAGCATTAAATTTTCTGCATAATACCATTATTTACGTGAAAATATTGTCTGTCAAAATCCACAAATAAAACACGATAAATTAAAAAGCACGTGGCCTTTTTTTCCACTTTTTTTAAATTAATTTTTTTTTAATCAAAATGAAACACATTTTCCACCCAAATGCTTTATTAATTTTTAAATGTTAGTACTACAATATAATTAAAATTCAATGAATATCAAATATCATATCATATATAAATTTAGAAAATTTACTGCCATATTTTATTACAATACAATAATAAAAAAAATAATAATAATAGAATGTAATAAGATAATTTTAGCTTTTTAAAAAAACTTTACATTTTCAGCATAATGTCATTATTACAACATGTAAATATTTTTCTGCCCAAATGACAATATTTTACTGTCATTATTACAATACAATAATAAAATATAAAAAATGTATTTTTTTTTAAACAGCCATTAATGATAATATTTTCATGAAAATAAAGAATATTTTCCACCCAAGTCCTTATTTCACACACCAAACTTTACATTTTTAATCTTGTCTATATTCTGAAGGATTTTACAGAGGCATTTGTTCATATATAATTTGCTTGATTTTATACACTATTTCATTCCCACAGAAATGGTAAAAAATACATTTTTTTCTGTCTGTTCAAAGTTTTTTCTGAATTATGTCATGACAAAATGAGATACTCAAAATTCCTCCTTAAAAAACACTTGACTCTAATATGTACAAAAAAATTAAGAATTTTGAAACTGACTTCATCCAGTGTTTCGATTTTTGTACTAGAAATGTATGCAAATTAGCGCATATTTCACTAAATAATGCTCATTTGCATATTTAAACCTAACATTTCGGAAAACTTGCAATACAAAAAATGTTTGCAATTATCAATGTAATCAATCAACTGAGAAAGTAAAGTGATAACTATTAGTTAATTTCTTTTCCTCTATTCACCTGAAGTGTCTCGCCTTAAGACTCATAGCTTCGGTTTGTTTGCCAGAGTTTTCGGGAGCTGATTGTTAGGTGTTTTTCTTGTCAGATGAGGGAGGTGCTCAAATATGTCACATGTTTTGTAAAAGCCTGAAAGGGAAGTTCCAAACTATGAGTCTGTTTATATTTCTATTAATTATCTACCATTAAAATATGCGCAGAAGTGATAAGACAGGCATGTGGACGATCAGGAAAAGAGCTTCAGTTTGCTTACACAATACTAACAACATCTGTTTAATTTATGTTATTGTAACAAATATAGTTTTATTATATTGAAAATTCCTAGGGAAACTGAGGTCATCATTTTTAGTCTTTTTAGTGGGTCAAACTGTTTATTTTTCTGTTTTTGATTTGCATGTGCAATAATCCACCTTAGATTACGTTTCTGAGCGTAGATTTGATTTTTGAATCAGTTTTATGGTGTTAAAAGCAGCGGGATGGATCAATGTTTTATGTTTGTGTGCATAGATATTCATACGGCACAAATAAACACCGAACGTGAGACGGGACGCCTGAATATTGGGAGATTTATAGTTTGACGTGCTTGTTTACTAAAATATTTAGGTGAAATCGCTCTTTCGTTCAGCATCTAAATCCTTTTGCATGTTGCAGTCATTTTTAAACTCTAATCAGTTCACTACAGATTGTAGTTTTAGGTTGTTTTTTTTTTAAATGGCAATACAAATCATCAGTGTTTCTGTTTGTAAGTTATGATATATGATTAGTGAAGCATTACCAGGTGAATCTCATGAAGACAGTTACTTTAGAACTTATTTAATTTTCACATGTCACTCCATAATTCAGAAAGTACTTAGAACAGGCAGAAAACAATTTTTTTATTTTTTTTTATTTTTATTTTTTTTTACAATTTTTTGGGGGAATAAAATTTACAAAATCAAGCGAATTGAAATTAAATGAACAATTCCCTCTGTAAAACCTTCAGGATATAGACAAGAACAAAAATGTCAAGTTTGGTGTGTGGAAGTGGAGATTTATGGCTCAGTGTAGGAGAAAAAACTCATTTTGAGAAAACTGCCTTTAAAAATATGGATTGTAATTGAAATCTATTGACACAAATAGATAAAGTGCTATAAAAGAAACACTTAACGGTGTCAAGGTTTGAGATTTTGGGCTTTTTGCTGTTTCATAAAGTGTTTTTTCAGACTAGTGGGAAGAAAACACCCAAAAGACACTGTTAAGTGATTCTTTTATATCACTTTATCTATTTGTGTCAATAGATTTTTAATTACAATCCATATTTTTAAAGGCCATGAGTTTTTTCTCCTACACTGAGCCATAAATCTCCACTTCAGGAGCACTTACACACACCAAACTTTACATTTTTATTACTAAATATATCCTGAAAGTGATTTGTTCATATATAATTACCTTGATTTTATACATTTTTTTTCTTGCATTGTGACATTTGAATGGCAATCAACACAATTTATTATTATTATTATTAATATTACATTGTTAGATTTTTATGTCAGTTACCTTGATGTGTCTGGATGATTTTTTTCCCCTTTCATTACACTGTAACAAACAAAAAAATGAAGTGTTGAAATGTTAAGTTGTACTACATGAAAACGTGGATATTTGAGTTGAGTAAACTTAAAATTTTAAGGCAGCACGAACACTGTTTTTTTTTTACAGTGATCAAAGGTGATTTTCATAAATGTGTACACTGTAAAAAGTTTTCACCAGTTTCAACTTAAAAACTTTAAGCAGCTGCCTTACAATTTTAAGTTAAATCAACTCATTTTTATTGTAATAAGTTCAAATGACTTGTAGTTTTAAGCTGATTTAACTTAAAATTTTAAGGTAGCACGAACACTTTTTTTTACAGTGTATCAAAGGTGATTTTCATAAATGTGTACACTGTAAAAAGTTTTCACCAGTTTCAACTTAACTTAAGTTTAGCAGCTGCCTTACAAATTTAAGTTAAATCAACTCATTTTTATTGTAATAAGTTCAAATGACTTGTAGTTTTAAGCTGATTTAACTTAAAATTTTAAGGTAGCACAAACAGTGTTTTTTTTTTACAGTGTATCAAAGGTGATTTTCATAAATGTGTACACTGTAAAATGTTTTCACCAGTTTCAACTTAAAAACTTTAAGCAGCTGCCTTACAATTTTAAGTTAAATCAACTCATTTTTATTGTAATAAGTTCAATGACTTGTAGTTTTAAGCTGATTTAACTTAAAATTTTAAGGTAGCACGAACACTTTTTTTTACAGTGTATCAAAGGTGATTTTCATAAATGTGTACACTGTAAAAAGTTTTCACCAGTTTCAACTTAACTTAAGTTTAGCAGCTGCCTTACAAATTTAAGTTAAATCAACTCATTTTTATTGTAATAAGTTCAAATGACTTGTAGTTTTAAGCTGATTTAACTTAAAATTTTAAGGTAGCACAAACAGTGTTTTTTTTTTACAGTGTATCAAAGGTGATTTTCATAAATGTGTACACTGTAAAATGTTTTCACCAGTTTCAACTTAAAAACTTTAAGCAGCTGCCTTACAATTTTAAGTTAAATCAACTCATTTTTATTGTAATAAGTTCAATGACTTGTAGTTTTAAGCTGATTTAACTTAAAATTTTAGGGCAGCTGCTGAACTTGGGTTTTTAAGTTGAATCTGGTGAAAACATTTTACAGTGAATGTATTTATTTTTTTTTTTTTATTCTGGAGTGAAATGTGGTCTGGACGTAGTTGAGAGATTCACCTTACCCCCAGAGTGCATGAGGTTTTGTTTTGTGTATGTGATATTAATTTCCTGTGAACGTTTTGGAGGTGTAAATGAATCTGTGGGTCTGTTAACTCATAATCGGCGTCATTTCTCTCCTGTGCTGTAAGTGTTGGCGGTCGGTTTGATGGAAAGTGAAGGATTTGTGTGGTGAGCATCAGGAAATGCTACCTAACTAATGTAGTCTTATTAACTTTTTTTTTTTTTTTAGGGTTTATTGTTTATATATTAGATTAAATTTATTTGATCATGTGACCAAACTGTCTCAAATTTGTGTTTGTTTTCACTTTGTTCTGATCTGTCTGTTCATGTCATCAGCACTGCTCAATACAGTTAGATGTTATTTTTCACGTCATGACGAGTCTCTTGTGTGTCTGTTGTGATTATAAAGATGCAAGATGAATATATAAACAAATAAGATCTCATCTAAAAGATTTCATCTAAAAAATAACAAGTAAACAAAGCAGTTGCAAAGCAGAACTGCGCTGTTTTCTGGTAATGTGCAGGATTTTTGGTTCATTAGCCGTGATGGGTAAGTAACTAAAAGAAAAACAAAGTGTGTTTATGTTTACAATGTTGAGTTAAAACTAGAGGAAAGTTTGCAGACGAACTTTGAAGTTGACTTGAGAAAGCCTTTGAAAGCTTGAAGTTTGGGACAGTTCTTAGCATGTTTTAGTGTGAATTAACATGTCGTTAGCACAATTCACCATGAATTATCCTTTAGTTAGCATGATGCTACTATGACTCTAGTATGATTAGCCAGTTACTAGCATGTTGCTAGCATATTTTTAACATGATTAGCTTGTTATTAGCATGATTAGCACGTTACTTACATGTTGCTAGTATGTTTATAACATGATTAGTATGTTACTAGCATGATTAACATGTTATTAGCACGTTACTAGTATGTTTTAACATGATTAGCATGTTACTAGCATGATTAACATGTTATTAGCATGTTGCTAGCATGATTAGCATGTTATTAGCACGTTACTAGTATGATTTAACATGACTAGCATGTTACTAGCATGACTCTTGCATGATTAGCATGTTACAAGCATGTACTAACATGATTAACAAGTTGCTAGTATGTCGTTAGCATGTTTTAACATGGTTAGCATGTTGCTAGCATGATTAGCATGTTACTAGTATGTTTTAACATGATTAGCATGTTGCTAGCATGATTAGCATGTTGCTAGTATGTTTATAACATGATTAGCATGTTATTAGCACGTTACTAGTATGATTTAACATGATTAGCATGTTACTAGCATGATTAACATATTAGCATGTTGCTAGCATGATTAGCATGTTATTAGCACGTTACTAGTATAATTTAACATGATTAACATGTTACTAGCATGACTCTTGCATGATTAGCATGTTACAAGCATGTACTAACATGATTAACAAGTTGCTAGTATGTCGTTAGCATGTTTTAACATTGTTAGCATGTTGTTAGCATGATTAGCATGTTGCTAGTATGTTTATAACATGATTAGCATGTTATTAGCACGTTACTAGTATGTTTTAACATGATTAGCATGTTACTAGCATGATTAACATGTTATTAGCA
This sequence comes from Garra rufa, assembly GCF_049309525.1. Lineage (NCBI taxonomy): Eukaryota > Metazoa > Chordata > Actinopteri > Cypriniformes > Cyprinidae > Garra > Garra rufa. The sequence continues at coordinate 46,047,553 of NC_133373.1, forward strand.
TGTTGCTAGCATGATTAGCATGTTATTAGCACGTTACTAGTATGTTTTAACATGATTAGCATGTTACTAGCATGATTAGCATGTTATTAGCACGTTACTAGTATAATTTAACATGATTAGCATGTTACTAGCATGACTCTTGCATGATTAGCATGTTACAAGCATGTACTAACATGATTAAAAAGTTGCTAGTATGTCGTTAGCATGTTTTAACATGGTTAGCATGTTGCTAGCGTGATTAGCATGTTACTAGTATGTTTTAACATGATTAGTTAGTTACTAGCATGTTGCTAGTATGTTTATAACATGATTAGCTTGTTACTAGCACGATTAACATTATTAGCATGTCGCTAGCATGATTGGCATGTTATTCGCATGTTACTAGTATGATTTAACATGATTAGCATGTTACTAGCATGACTCCTTCATGATTAGCATGTCACAAGCATGCACTAACAAGATTAACAAGCTACTAGCGTGTTGTTAGCGTGTTTCTAACATGGTTAGCATGTTGTTAGCATTATTAGCATGTAGTTAGCATGATTAGCAAGTTACTAGCATGATTGGCACATTACTTGCATGTTATTAGCATGATTAGCATGTTACTAGTATGATTTAACATGACTAGCATGTTACTAGCATGACTCTTGGATGATTAGCATGTTACAAGCATGTACTAACATGATTAACAAGTTGCTAGTGTGTTGATGGCATGTTTTTAACATGGTTAGCATGTTATTAGCATGTTACTAGAATGTTTTAACATGATTAGCATGTTGCTACTGTTTATAACATGATTAGCTTGTTACTAGTAAGGTTAACATGTTATTAGCATGTTGCTAGCATGTGTCTAGGATGACTAACATGTAACTAACATGTTGTTAGCATGATTAGCTAGTTACTAGCATGATTAACATGTAACTAGCATGTTGTTAGCATGATTAGCTAGTTACTAGCATGATTAACAGGTTACTAACATGTTGTTAGCATGATTAGCTAGTTACTAGCATGATTAACATGTAACTAGCATGTTGTTAGCATGATTAGCTAGTTACTAGCATGATTAACATGTTACTAACATGTTGTTAGCATGATTAGCTAGTTACTAGCATGATTAACATGTAACTAGCATGTTGTTAGCATGATTAGCTAGTTACTAGCATGATTAACAGGTTATTAACATGTTGTTAGCATGATTAGCTAGTTACTAGCATGATTAACATGTAACTAGCATGTTGTTAGCATGATTAGCTAGTTACTAGCATGATTAACATGTTACTAACATGTTGTTAGCATGATTAGCTAGTTACTAGCATGATTAACATGTAACTAGCATGTTGTTAGCATGATTAGCTAGTTACTAGCATGATTAACATGTTAACGTACTAACACGATTAAGAAGTTACTAGTTAGCATGGTTTTAACATGGTTAACAAGTTACTAGCATGTTTCAAACATAATTAGCTGGTTACTAGCATGATAAGCATGTAGAAATTCAGAGTAGTACGGAAGAGGATTAGGGCCACGCAATAAAAAAAAAAAACATCTCGAGATTGAAGTCGTTAAATTGCAGAAAAAAGTTGAGATTAAAGTCGTTAAATTGCGAGAAAAAATTTAAATTTTTTCATTCTAAAGGCTGTATTTTACCACCTTAAAGATAAAAGTACTTAAAGTGTAAATATTACTACCTAAAAATGGCACATTTTAGTACCTTTTGAAAGGGTACCATCTTAGTGAAACTCCTTTTGTACTTTTTTCTGAGAGTGTAGGTTGTTATCATGTTCTATATGGTTTTATTATGTTGCTATGTGGTTGCTAGGGTGTTCTAGGTGGTTGCTAGGTGGTTTCCGACTGGTCTGTGGGTTCTTCTACACGTTTTTGGAAGGCCTCGATCAGCTCTGATATTGTGTAATCAAGCAGCCTTTCATCTTCCTTTCAGAGTCTGCGTGAGTCGATAAAGCACCGCAAGCGTTCTCGGATGCTGTAAATAGCAGCCCCTTTACGCCACGAGACCCGCGTGCCAACACACATGCACATACGAGCTGACCTTGATTTCACACACGTCATGGAAAACAAGAGCGTGTTCTCGATATGCACAGAGGAAGCGGCGTGTGAGCTTCAGTTTGATTGATAGTGGTTGTACAGTGATTTGGAGGACGTGGGCAGATCTTCTGCAACTGAGATCCAGCTTTCAGAATTGGTTGTCCTCAGTGTCGGATGTGTGACTGTACTGATGCTTTCGGCCGGGTTTTACTGCTTTTCTCACACATAAAAACAGCTCCTATATTTTGACATCTGTCTGTCTACAGTGCCTTGCAAAATTATTCATACCCCTTCATTTTTTTCCACATTTTGTTATGTTGCTGCCTTATGTTAAACTACTTTAAATTGCTTTTTTCCCCTCATCAATCTACACTCCCTACTCCATAATGGCAAAGCAAAAAATAGGTTTTTAACATTCGTGCAAATTTATTAAAAATAAAAAACTCCCGTTGCATAAGTATTCATACCCTTTTCTGGGGCACTCGAAATTTAGCTCAGGAGCATTCATATTGCTTCTAGATGTTCCTACACTTGGAGTGGAGTTAAACTGTGGCGAATTCATTTGAGTGAGTCTGATTTAGAAAGGCACACACCTCTCAGAAAAGGTCTAACAGCTGAAAATGCAAATCAGAGCAAAAACCAAGTCCTGAGGTCAAGATAACTGCCTTTATTACGCGGCTCTTTGGAATGCTTGATTCTGATTGGTCAGTTGAGACATTTGCAGGTTCGTTCTTTTCAAATAATCACCGCTCCAAAGTAATAACGCATAGCCGGTACTACTTGTATGTTTAAAATCCCTCCGTGCCAACAAAGATTACCGTTTGGCGCCATCTTGTGACAAACACTGGACAACCACAATTAACAATGGAAAATTTCGACATTAATCTATTTAAATTGTCTTACTACATAGTTTGAATGTTAGTCACGTGGTACTATATCGTTTCGCGGAAGGATAAAAATGTTAATTTAAAACAAATATGCCAATAAAAGATTTCAAATTCATATTCATGTCCAGTTTTTTTCCTTATGTGGCAAGTAGCCGTGTAATAAGCGGGATAATGTACAGGCAGCCTGTAGTTATCGCGAAATAAGCCCCTTCAGTGTGATACAAGATCCTGATCACACTGTCGGGGCTTATTTCTGCGATAACTACCGGCTGCCTGTACATTATCCCTTACGTAGAGCTCAGTGACAGACTTGCGTTAAGGCAATGATCTAGGGAAGAGTTCAGGAAAAATCTGCTGCATTGAAGGTTGACAGAAGCATTCTCCATAATGGAAGACGATTGGAACAACTAGGACTCTAGAAAATGTCTGCCAGCCCCCATCCAAGGTGACAGAGCTTTTGAAAAGGTGAGGCAAAGAAGGGCAGATAATTGTCAAATGCAGATGTGCTAAGCTTGTCACATCAGACCCAAAAAGACTTGAGGCTGTAAAGGTGCTTCAACTATGTACTGAGTTAAGGGTATGAATACTTATGCAATGTACTTATTTCAGTGTTTTATTTTTAATAAATCTGTAAAATTTACAGATTTATTAAAAATTTAATAAAATTTCCATACACCATAATAGTGACAAAGCAAAAAACAGATTTGCAAATTTTACAAATTTATTAAAAATAAAACACTGAAATAAGATCATTGCCTTAACGCAAGTCTGTCACTGAGCTCTACAGGCAGTTATCTTGGTTTTCGCTCTGATATGCATTTTCAGCTGTTAGACCTTTTCTGAGAGGTGTGTGTCTTTCTAAATCAGACTCACTCAAATGAATTTGCCACAGTTTAACTCCACTCCAAATGTAGGAACATCTAGAAGCAATATGAATGCTCCTGAGTTAAATTTCCAGTGTCCCAGAATTTTTTTTTTTAATCAGTTTTTTATTTTTAATAAATTTGCACAAATGTTAAAAAAACTATAGAATTGGTATTTTATTTTATTATTATTTTAATTATTATTTCCACCACTGAATAATACAATTCTAAAAAATTTAGCTGCAAGTTTTTTATCTCACTACTATTTTTCTTACAATTCTGAGAAAAAAAATGTTATAGAGCTATTATAACTTTACATTTTTATAACTTTATAAATCATAATCATATATTATTAACTCAAAACTTTAGAATTATGACAATTGCAAAAAAATTGAATTATCATTTTATTTTATTTTCTTATTTATACTGAATAAAAATACAAAAAAAGATAATTGCAAGTTTTTATCTCTCAATTCTGAAAAAAATTAGTGTTATTATAAACTCTAAACAATTGCAAGAGAAAAAGGTAAAAAAGAAAAAGTCCATTATTAAAGGTAGAAACAAAAAACTATGGAATTATCTTTTTTTTAACTTTATTTTATTTTTTTCCACCACTGAGTAATATGATAAAAAAGATACTTGCAAGTTTTTTATCTCACAATTCTGACAGTTTCTTTGACTATATTTATTTACATAGGTAAACAAAAAAAACGTGGAATTGGTATTTTATTTATTTATTTATTTTTCCACCACTGAATACAATTCTAAAAAACATTAGTTAAATTATTTCCTTTATAATTTTATAACTTTATAAATTATATATTATTAACTCAGAATTTTGAGATGAAAGAACAGAAATCTAACAATTTTAAGAAACAAAAATGTATCAAGGTAGAAACTAAAAACTATGGAATTATCATTTTATTAATTTTTATTTTATTTTATTTCCACCACTGAATAATATGTTATAAAATATACTTGCCCATTTTTATCTTACAATTCTGACAATATTTATTGAGGTACATAGGTAAAAACAACAACAACAAAAAAACCTGTGGAATTGGTATTTTATTTATTTAATTTTTTTCCACCACTGAATACAGTTAAAAAAAAAAAATCAGTTATTATAACTTTATATTTACATTATAATTTTTATAAATGATATATTATTAACTCAGAATTATGAGATAAAAATTCAGAATTCAGACAATTGTAAGAAAAAAAGTAAAAAAAAATATTCATGGTAGAAACTAAAAACTTTGCAATTATCATTTTATTTTATTTTATTATTGTTTTAATTTTATTTAAATTTATAATTGATAAAAAAGACACTTGTTAGTTTTTATCTCACTATTCTGACCATTTTTCTTATAATTCAGATTTTTTTTTAAATTAAAAAAACAGTATTCATGGTAGAAACAAAAAACATTGGAATTATCATATTATTTTATTTTAATTTTTTTTCCACCACTGAATAAAATGATAAAAAAGCAAACTGCAAGTTTTTATCTCTCAATTCTGAAAAAAAGAGTTATTATAAACTCATAAAAAAGGTAAAAAAAAAAAAAAGAAAAAAAGAAAAAGTCTATTATTCATGGTAGAAACAAACAAAAAAACAATTATAATTTTATTTGTATTATTATTTTTTTAACTTTATTTTCATTTATTTCCACTACTGAATAATATGATCAAAATTGAGATAAAAAGTCACAATTCTGACAATTGCAAGAAAAAAAGTCCATTATTCATTGTAGAAACAAAAACAAAAATTGTATTTATTTATTTTATTTTATTTATTACTTTTTATTTTAGGTAGTTGCATGTTTTTATTGCACAATTCTACTTGTCTTACAATTCCGAGAAAAAAAAAAAAATCAGAAAAAAACAGAGTTCTGAAATATAAGACCAAGAAAGGTACTTTGGGGACATATTATTGTAAGAGCACAAGTTATCTGGTGAATATCTTGTAATAAATCAGTCAGTAGCATGTTGTTTATCAGAGCGTGTGACTGTGCCACAAATATTGTTCTTCTGACAATATATATACTTTATAATTTTATAACTGTATGAATTATATTTTATTAACTCACAATTATTGTAAAAAAAAAAAGAAAAGAAAAAAAAACTATGGAATTATCATTTTATTTTTTATTTAATTTCCACCATTGAATAAAATGATTAAAAAAAGATAATTGCAAGTTTTTATCTCTCAATTCTGAAAAAAGTCACAATTGCAATTACAAGAAAAAAGGTAAAAAAAGGGAAAGTCCATTATTCATCGTAGAAACAAAAAAACTATGGAATTATTTAATTTATTGATTTATTTTTGCTTTATTTTATTTTAGTGTAGTTTATTTTCACCGCTGGATAATATGCTAAAAAAAAGATACTTGTATGTTTTTATCTCACAATTATGACAATTTTTCTTACAGTTTTGATAAAAAAAAGTCAGTGTTATTATAAGATAAAAGTCACAATTCTGACAACTGCAAGAAAAAAAAGTCCATTATTCATGGTAGAAACAAAAACAAAAAATGTATTTTTAATTTAATTTACTTATTTGTTTTATTTTATTTCAGCCACTTAATCATTAAAAAGGTAGTTGCATGTTTTTATTGCACAATTCTACTTCTCTTTCAATTCCGAGAAAAAAAATCAGAAAAAAAAACAAGAGTTCTGAAATATAAGACCAAGAAAGGTACTTTGGGGACATATTATTGTAAGAGCACAAGTTATCTGGTGAATATCTTGTAATGAATCATGAATCATGTTGTTTATCAGAGCGTGTGACTGCCAGACTCTTCCAGAGCAGGCCGTATACCTGCATCAGACTGCATCATCTCATCTGTGCTACATGTTTCCAGGTTGATCAGTATCTCTGCGGTCGCTCCCCACACTCAGCCTCTCTGAATGACTCGATGTGAAGCAGCGTAGTAAGACACCCACGGACAAGCAGCCTTTATCAGACATCCTCTACAGTCACCTGGGCTGAAATGAATGTTAAACCCCTCCTCAGCGAGCTCTTTTACTGCAACACATGTGACTTAGAAGAAATCGAGATGCAGTGACTGAGTGTTTGGACCATTCAGCAGAAGAACCCAAAAGGTTAAACGTTTCCTTACTACCGAGTGAGCAAGAAGAGATGCCGATGGTCTCAAAGACACTCATCTCTGACTGTTTTGGTTAATAAAGCAGGTCAGACCACTTCCAATAAATGCTGCCGATTAACGGCATGCTGCTTGAAAGGAAAAATGTTTACTGACACAGTGTTTACTGTAAAGTCCACACTTAGGAACCTATAGTCCATTTTCTTCTTTCTTTCTTTCTTTCTTTGACATAAAGTTTGCATTAACATTATTTTCATAAAAATAGGCGAAAATGTTATGCTTTTATAAATTGTGAAGTACATTTCTAAGTAGGCCTATGCATGATCATGACTAGGCTATTCTCAAAACTGTGTTGAAATCATTTGCGTTACAGTAATGAATATTTGCTACGTGTTTATAATGTCAAGATGCAAAAAAGAAATCATATTTGTCTCTTTAAACCGCTTCCTTTTCTTTATGCAACGTACTTCCTATTGTTTGAGTTCGTGGTGAAATACAGGCCGAGCTCAAAAACAGATTTAACTCTATAGCGCCGCTGTCTGAGACTAAAAAGATTGTCAAACAGAGACACCTCGCGGATAAAAGCGGAACTGCAGTTATTTTTAACTGAACAGCAACTACAACTCATTTATTAATTCCTTGTTTTGACCATTTTATTTTATGAAATGGAACATCAAATATTGTTTTGAATGTCAAAACAACTAAAAAAGCGTTTAGGAATTTAAACAATTAGGCTAATATATGTTTGTCCATATGCTTGCCACGCCCCCATTATAATACTAACATTGTTCCTGTGCGTTTTAAAAATTCAAAATTTTGCTTATTAACTTATTAAATCGCGTTCATGGCGTGAGACGCGTAAAATATGGCGAATTTGTTGCCATACAAAGAGGAATAACAACAAGGGAATAACAACATAAAAATCCTCAACGTATTTTTTGTAGTTTTATATCGTGTTTCTGTCATTGACAGCCTCCATTGTATGGGAAAATCAGTTTTTCCTTCGTGTTCTACGGAGGAAATTCAAATTTTTTTTCCATTGTGATCATTTTACAGAAATGTCGACTTTTGGTATGGCAAGATGACTTAAAATTATTTTTTTCTAACATTTAATCTTTTTGCAAGGTAGTTCCTATTGAAATACAGACCGAGCACAAAAACAGATTTAACTCTATAGTGCCGCTGTCTGAGACTTAAAAAAAATTGTTAAACAGAGAATGTCACATTTCTAACGTTTCTAACATGATTAACAAGTTGCTAACATGATTAGCACATTATTGACTGACAAGTTACTAGCATGATTGTAGTTGCTAGTCTTGGCTAGATATTTAAATAGATTAGAAATATTTGACAGAATGGAAGTTTGAATGGATTAGAAATAGTACAAAAAGGAAGCTTCATTGAGTCTCAAGGGATTCTGGGAGTTTAAATTTGAATTTTGTCAGTTGGAGTTTGAATAGTGTTGGCTCATTTGAACATTCCGTCAATTAAAGTCAATGGGATTTTCCCCAGTTTTAATAGTCATTTTTAGAAATAAGGCTGAAGCAGGAGCAGTAATACCACGCAGCACATGTGCAAATGCTAAACTAGCTGGGAACTCATTTCTGATAATACTCCGCCTGCTTCGGCCATATTACGGCAGCAAACTTCCTTCACTATTACGCGGGAATGGAAGTGTAGTTCCTAATCTTATCGGCCTAGAAACTCGCAGCTTTGCATTTCCGCTGGTCTTAGTACACGATATAACTACAGAAGAGTCAAGTATTAAATACAACAAATATGGAAACTCGTTGGTCATTTTTGAACGCGATGCTATTGGTCTAATAGGATTCAATGATCTATGCTAAGCTATGCTAAAAGTGATATCGCCAGAACAGGAGAACGGCTGAATGGATTTCAAAACGGTAAAAATTAACTTATTTACTCGGGGGGAGTTGGAGAATGAGCCTATTTCCAAAAAAAGTGGTGTGTTCCTTTAACAGTCCTTTAACATAACCAATCATTTATTAACTAAGGACTTAAGGAATGAAAATGAGGCAAAGGGATGACAGTGCGTTAAATGGATTGTACTGTTTAACAACATACTGTTTTTAAAGTTGTAAAAATTAGACAATCTAGTACCTACAGTACATGCCGGTCTCTCACAGCCTTGTTTTCATATGCGTTAAATTCAACATGGCACCCAACTTGACTAACTTTTCATATAGAATACTTTTTAAATTATTCTGTAAAGCTTTACAATAAGGTTTCATTGGTTAACATTAATGTATTAACTAACATCAGTCTTTGTTAGTGTCATTTACAGTGTTAAGGGTAACGCATTACAAGTAACGCAAGTTACGTAATATTACTTTTTCCAAGTAACTAGTAAAGTAATGCATTACTTTTTAATTGACAAGTTACTTTTTCAAATAAGTAACACCACTTTTCCCCCCATTTATTGATTAAAAGCTCTCCTGTCATTAATTCATCTCACTTAAGAAACAGATAGTATTACTCAAAATGAATAAAAACGCTAAATTCAACGCAAACCTGCAATAAATGTTAATACAAATATCCTTTATGCATTCAAACCCATTTTATTAACCGATGTCTTTGTTGCTGACCTTTGATGATCCAATTCATCCATACTAATAAGAAAAAATTTCTCAAGATAATCTAACATTTGTTTTCCTTTTTTTTTTTGCTGAAGAGTTGACATTTTTTCTTCTGCAGTCTACTGTATAGACATCAATTTACTTTTCTCTAAGCCTGAGGCTTTTGGTGTAAAAAAAGGTTTTAGATTTGACAAAAATAGAACTTTTAATATTAAAAAACAAACAAGCAAGCCTTGCACAGATTTAAAAAGTACCACAAAAGTAACAACGCATTACTTTCCATAAAAAGTAACGTAATTAGTTACTTTGAATAACTCAATATTGTAATGCATTACTTTTTTAAAAGTAACTTTCTCCAACACTGGTTAAAAAAAAAAATTAATTGTTAGTTACAGTGCATTAATGTTAACAAACAACTTGTGACTTTAATAATGCATTAGTAAATGATAAGATTAACATTAAAATTAAATACTGCAGCCGTGGTTCATTCTTCAGTAGTTCACATAAACTAATGAACCTTATTATGTAAAGGTGTTACCAGTTAATTATTCTTATGCCTTCAGCTGAAAACAATTATGAGCCCAAATGGGAAAAAAAAAAAAAAAAAAAAAGAGACACCAAAATTCAGGTTTCACCACGTGTTTTAATTTCTGAAAAACAAGACAACACATGCCTGGAGTCAGGCAAAGGTCTTTCCCCTTCCATGCAGAAAGAAATCATGCTTGATTCAATCCAGCACAGCCAGCAGACTCAGTATCAGTGAAACACAGTGCTTATTGTGCTCAGACAATACTGCGATCTATGAACATCACATTACGTAAAAAAAACAAAAGGTACATTATGGCTCAAAACAGAGCAAAAGTTGACGGTATGCTTTTAGTTACATTGATTCTTTCAGGAATCATTACTGAGATCAGGTCAACCTTCTACAGGTCAAAGAGAATGACAGGATGTTTACGGAATGATTACGGAAAAATAAGCGACTTGGAAGTTTCAGACAGATGGATTTAATCGACTTCCTCCATGCGAGAAGCGTCATCGTCTCCTTCCAGAGGTGGAATGTCTTCGGGAACGGGTGCAGAGCTTGGCTCTTCCACAGGTACGTCTTCATCTTCATCAATACCTAAAGACAAAAATGAGAGTTAGTACTTCACCCAACCACATCAAGACTAAAACATGAAATAAAATCAAGTTAGCCAAACTTACCCAATCCCAGCTTGATCATTCTGTAGATGCGGTTTGAGTGTGTCTGAGGATCGTCCAATGAGAAGCCAGAGGACAGCAGTGCGGTTTCAAAGAGGAGGATGACCAGATCTTTAACAGCTTTGTCGTTTTTATCCGCATCAGCCTTCTGCCTCAGGGTCTCCATGATGGGATGATCAGGGTTGATCTCCAGGTGTTTCTTGGCCATCATGTAGCCCATAGTGGAGTTGTCCCTCAAGGCCTGGGCCTTCATGATCCTCTCCATATTGGCCGTCCAGCCGTAGGTGCTGGTCACGATACAGCAGGGAGAAGAAACCAGCCTGTTTGATACGGTGACCTGGAGAAGAATCAGAACAGCATGAGGAACTGGAGATGAACTAGTAAGACTGATATTAGTAAGTCACCACTGTTAGTCACTCAACAAAAATGCATGTCGTTTGAAGAAGAAAAAAAAAAAGTTAGGAACACACAGTAAAACTCGAATCGGCATGTTTTCACACATTTGAGTCTGCAAGCGGAACACAATCACATTCATTACATAAACTCACCATCTGTGCAACTCTGACTAGGAATCCTGTTTATAACACAATTTGGAAGAATGACTAAAAAGTGTCGATTTGACAGGAAGATACACTAGGTTTTTACTTCTTGGCACAAGATTGGTTTTTACAAACAGCTGCATTACTCAAACACACCTTCTCTACTTTTTTGTCCAGGATCTCCTTCATGAGCTTGCAGAGGTTCTCAAACTTGGCCTTGTCTTCCTCCATCTTTTTCTTCTCGTCTTCATCCTCAGGCAGCTCCAGTCCCTCCTTGGTGACGGACACCAGAGACTTGCCGTCGAAGTCCTTCAGCTGCTGGACGCAGTACTCGTCGATGGGCTCGGTCATGTACAGGACCTCGAAACCTCTCTTGCACACGCGCTCCACAAAAGCGGAGTGGGCGACCTGGTCTTTGCTCTCGCCTGAGGAACAAAAACAGCATCGATGAGAAAACCTTCAGACTCTTACATTGTCATTTCAGTTTTATTTAGATCGATTATGCACCCCTACTAAAGCAGGTTGACTCTGATAATAGTCTTACCGGTGATGTAGTAAATGGACTTCTGGTTTTCCTTCATACGGCTGACGTATTCTGTGAGGGATGTCATCTCGTCACCAGACTGTGAGCTCTGATAACGCAACAGTTCTGACAGCTTCTTGCGGTTTTGTGAGTCCTCGTGGATGCCCAGCTGGAATTCACAAATCTTTGTTAATGCTGCTTTCAAACACCTCTTTATTGGAAGTAATAGAATCAATGTCTAGGATTCTTACTTTCAGATTCTTGGAGAAGGCGTCGTAAAACTTCTTGTAGTTTTCCTTGTCCTCTGCCAGCTCGGCAAACAGCTCCAGGCACTTCTTGACGATGTTCTTGCGGATGACCTTGAGAATCTTGCTCTGCTGCAACATCTCTCTGGAGATGTTGAGGGGCAGATCTTCAGAGTCCACAACACCACGGATGAAGTCTGGAGAGACAATGATTGGCTGTTAGTGAAACTGGACCATTTGAAACCTTCAACCATAATGATTCAAGACGTACAGCAACGGCATTTAACCGTCTTATTCATCATGTCTTTCCAAATTCACAAGACTTTGGTTTATCCAAGTTAAGACTTACTAAAACCAGACAGGTTTTGGTCCATTGAAAGTCCAGGTAACCAAAAAGGTCATAAAAACAAATCCACATAAATCGAGCCTCTTAATCAAAGTCTTCTGAAGAAATAGAATTGCTTTATATGATGAACAGATTGAGTTTAGGCTTTTTGGACTTTTGATTACCTGGACATTCAATGGCAAAACCTCAAGTTTGATTAACAATTTCATGTTTCAAAGATGAACCACAAAATCTTACGTGTTTGGAACAAGCAAATGGTGAACTATACCTTTAAGGGCTGAGATACTTACTCAGATACTCTGGGATGAGCTCCTCACAACTGTCCATGATGAAGACCCTTCTGACGTACAGCTTAATGTTATTCTTCTTTTTCTTGTTCTCGAAGAGGTCGAAGGGGGCGCGGCGAGGGATGAAGAGAAGAGCGCGGAACTCCAGCTGACCCTCCACAGAGAAATGCTGCAGGACAACGCAGAAAATTAGCATTTCATCAATTCCCAAACCATTAAATCTTAATACCTTTTTGGAGATTCCAATGTTACCTTGACAGCCAGATGATCTTCCCAATCGTTGGTCAGGCTCTTGTAGAACTCTCCATACTCTTCGTTGGAGATGTCATCAGGGTTGCGGGTCCAGATGGGCTTGGTTTTGTTCAGCTCCTCCTGGTCGATGTACTTCTCCTTGATCTTCTTCTTTTTCTTCTTGTCCTTGTCTTTGGAGTCCTCTTCGTCGTCTGAGCCGACGTCTTCAATCTTGGGTTTGTCTTCGCCTTCCTCCTTTTCCTTTTCTTCTTTCTCAGGCTTCTCCTCTTCTGCCTCGTCGTCGCTGATTTCCTTGTCGCGTTCCTTCTCCACCTGCGTGGTGGAAAATGTTGACATTTTACAATCAGTCTTTGCGGCACTCAACTAGCAAAACAATTCAACTTCGTTAAATCCAACTTACGAAGAGAGTGATTGGGTATCCGATGAACTGGGAGTGTTTCTTAACCACTTCCTTCACTCTCTTTTCCTCAATGTACTCTGTCTGATCTTCCTTCAAGTGAAGAATGACTCTGGTTCCACGGCCAATGGGCTCACCTGGAAATCGACAGGCATGTTAACATCAAAATCACCCTATATAGCACATATGTCATTCAAAGATGAGTTTGTAACGTACCATGGTCCACCTTGACTGTGAAAGAGCCACCAGCAGATGACTCCCAGGCATATTGCTCATCATCGTTGTGTTTGGTGATGACCGTAACTTTTTCGGCCACCAGGTAGGCGGAGTAGAAACCCACACCAAACTGCCCAATCATAGAGATATCTGCACCAGCCTGGGAAGATCAATAAGAAACATTAGAGACAATTTCATGGAGAAATGTTAATAAACATGCCAATATTGGCAAACACATCACCTGCAGAGCCTCCATGAAGGCCTTTGTCCCGGACTTGGCGATGGTACCCAAGTTGTTGATGAGATCGGCTTTGGTCATTCCGATACCGGTGTCAGTAAGGGTAAGAGTGCGTTCATGGATGTTGGGGATGATGTCGATCTTCAGCTCTTTGCCGCTGTCCAGTTTGGTGGGTTCGGTCAAGCTTTCATATCTGATTTTGTCAAGAGCCTGTTGAGTGAGAAAACATAGGTTGAGCACAGGAACTGTAAAGACTTCGCTATATATATATATGATGCAAAAACAAAGTCCTTACATCAGAGGCATTGGAGATAAGCTCCCTGAGGAAAATCTCTTTGTTAGAGTAGAAGGTGTTGATAATAAGAGACATCAGCTGGGCGATCTCTGCCTGGAAGGCAAAGGTCTCGGCCTCCTCCTCTTGGCGCATTTCTTCAGGCATCTGAGAAAATAAATATTAATCTTTATTATATCTGTTCAAATGATTTAACACATACAAACTACATAGTTTAAAATAAATGTACATTATTATTTTGTTCATAAATGGACTAAAAAAAGCCCAAGTGAAAATGAAAGCACTCAGCAGTTGTAGTACAGTTATACAAGAAAAACCGGAGCACCAAAGGCCCGGATGCGGAAGAACATGGCGCAGAAAGACAATGAGCTCAACACGTGTTTTACTGCTGCAATCCTTGAAATTAACCCGATTTGGTCGTGTATTGCGGCTTTTTAATTAAACAAAATGGATACCATTTTCATTGCACTTTTTCAGTAACTTTAAACGCAAACACACGACCCAAATTGTAAAAGATATGATCGCTTTTAATACACTGACCAGCTATTCGGGTTATCCGCGACCGTTAGCAGTGTGAATGTAAATCCACATCGATACGAATTACTTACAGGAAATCTATAAAAGACGCTTTAATAGATACACAAGCATCAGTTATGTAACGTTAGTATTGCAAACCACTGCACCTGCTCATCGACTCATTAAATAGCCATAAAAACATAAACATTAAATTTTACATTATGATTACGATTGATTTCAAACGAAGGAAACAAGTCTTATAAAAGATGACCGCGTTTGTAAATTAGAGATAAGTGACTCTTAACCGGCATCCGCATCGTTACAATACCGGTCAAATGGCGAATGAAATAAATAATAAAATCTTAAATTAAACAACGTTTTTTTTAGTCTAAATCAATTGCTGAAATAAAACAAAATCATTTTATATGTTGATCGATGGTTTACCTTGGTTAGTTTCGTTGGGTTTTGATGTTTAATCGCCGCAGAAACAGCTGATCTCCCCTACACTGATACTCAGGGAAGCAGAGAGGAGAGAACCCCGCGTGCGCGGCTCTTTTCTTTATACTCCGCCTTTGAATGTGCGGCTGTATCCCTCCGCGCTGACTCACTCTGATGCACTTATGTTTCTACAACAAAGACGTACTACACAGTTTTGTTTGTGTACAGCGCATTTTTTCTTGGTTATAAATTAAGTTATTTATTAGCTACAACTAATATAGATAACTTATAAATAAATGAAATAATATTGCAATCCATTTCGCTAAGAAATGCTTGGGGAAAACAATAAAAACGAATTTCATAACTTAAAACACGCCTAGAGTTAATTGTTTGAGATTCGTATTGAATTGTCCTGCAAGAAAGAACACGAAATTACTTCATTGTTATTGAAATGCCGTTTTTATTAATTACGTTTTGCAGTAAACCCCTTAAAATTTCATGGAAATACATCATAAGCATGCTTATGTGACTCTTTGTAACTATATCACAATTTGTGAGATTTAATACAAGCTGGATTGTTAGACAGAGAGCACCGAGCCGTTATAAAACAGGTAATGTTTGGAAAGATGCGTTCATATATGTACTTCACAAATAGGAAACTTTTAATACACATTTCACGTTGTGAAAAATAATGTTTGGCATTAAATCATGAAATAGTCAAATAGATAGGGGATGTAGTGAAAGAAATGCACATAACAATGCGTAATCGACCGCACTATGTTTTGCATCGGAAGAATATCAGGCGTTAGGACTAGCGGTGCTTTGTCTCTTTCCAGCACTTTCCATGAAAATCCCGCCTTCGCTGACGTCACCTGTCACTCAAAGGCAGCGTGGAAGGGCGAATCTGAAGAAAGTTCTGGTTAAATGTCACACCAAAATCAAAACAGCAAGAAATCATTTGCTATATACCTGTAATATATATATATATAAATATAAATAAATATAGAAATATTTTTTTTTTTTTGTTGACCGTTTTGTGAGATTCATCCAGAGATTAATTTATTTGAATATTGTCTTAGTGTTGTTCATATATACAAATATAAAAGTTTGGAAGTTAATTAAAAATTCTGCTGTGGGACATTTATGAGTTCATGTTATATTTAGAATCAACAGGAAATATGGTTAGTTACAATACGCAACTGAAAACAACAATAGAAAAACTATTTATAGCCAAAGTACTACAATTACAATTAAAACGAAAGGAACTAAATGCTTATATCATACTATATTGTTCTCTATTATTTTATTTTTTTAACTGCGATAAATGTGCAAATGTTTTGCAGACTTTTATGAAGCACATATAACTAATGGTGAAATTAAATAATTTGACGAAAATGATAGTCGTATTATATCCCACACCAAGAAATTCTAAGACCTAATTTAATGTATATTTGCATTTAATTTGGTATCTGTTTATTTTATTTCGCTTTTTTTTTTTTTAAACCGGAGGTCTTTTAACTTGCCCGTTACTTTCCCACAATTCCATTTGACCGGAAACGGAAGGTTCGATTGCTCGTTGCTTTTACTACGGATCCGGTGAACTTTCCGTGCGAGAAACGAGTTGATATCGATTTGGTTTGAGTGAGTATTATTTATTAAAATATTAGCTATATTTTTGAGTTCACTTTTTCATCGTCTCTTACAAGACTTTGATAAAACGCGTTAATCCGTTGGGAGAGGTCAGAGTAAAGGCTTTTTGTGAACGTTAGCTCGCGGCTAGCATTTACCCGGTCTGACTGAAATGATTCCCGCTGCTATTTTCTGACCAACCGGTCTGATTTTTGGGTTTAAAATTAGTATATTTTACACAAGCAATACAATTTCCGCGCTTAAGCGTCTTAGCTATTATATACTTGTTTATTTGGTTAGCTAACGTCAGTGGTTTGTCACATTGCGAGATATTACAACAACGTGAAATCGGCCTGTAAATAGTTTTAAGATCTTTGCCATGATTTCAACACTTTCAGTTAGTCTCAGATTAATTTCAGTCATTTAAACTCAGTTCAGCTTGTTTTTTCAATGCTTACACCATTTCAGGTTGATTTCGGTACTTTCAGTTTGGTCTTTCAGCTTATTGTTGCTCATTTGGATGACAATGTATTCATATGGAGGTAATTTCATGTATTTTACAATAATTTAAGCTTCATTTCAAAACTTTAAACTGATTTCATGTTCATTTTGGAACCTTAAGATGGTTTCAGGTCGGATTCTGAGCTACTGATTTCACCTCAGTCATCCTGAAATCAGCTGATTGCTGTCAGTATTTTCTGATTTGGTGTGTATGCGTTTATTTATTTGTGGTGATTATGTGTTGTAAATGCATTTAACATCCATTTTGACAGCCTTAAACAAATGCTCAAGTTAGGGCACCATAGAGGCTTGCTTAAAACTAACTTAAAGGAGTAGTTCACTTTCAGAACAAAAATGTACAGATAATGTACTCACCCCTATGTCTTTCTTTCTTCAGTCGTAAGGAAATTGTTTTTTTGAGCAGAACATTTCAGGATTTCTCTCCATATAATGGACTTCTATGGTGCCCCCGAGTTTGAACTTCCAAAATGCAGCTTCAAAGGGCTCTAAACGATCACAGCCAAGGAAAGAAGGGTCTTATTTAGCAAAACAATCGGTTATTTTCTAATAAAAATTACAATTTATATACTTTTTAACCTCAAATGCTTGTCTTGTCTAGCTCTGTGTGTACTCTGTTTAGAGATTAAAAAGTGTATAAATTGTAAATTGTAAAATAATCGATCGTTTCGCTAGAAAAGACCCTTCTTCCTCGGCTGGGATCATTTAGTGCCCTTTGAAGCTGCATTTAAACTGTATTTTGGAAGTTCAAACTCGGGGGCACCATAGAAGTCCATTATATGGAGAGAAATCCTGAAATGTTTTCCTCAAAAAACAAATTTTTTTATGACTGAAGAAAGAAAGACATGAAAATCTTGGATGACAAGGGGATGAGTACATTATCTGTGAATTTTTGTTCTGAAAGTGAACTACTCCTTTAAGAGAAGATCTTAATCTTCTAAACATTATAAGCTCCTGTCATTCACAGTTGTTAATGATGTGTTTGTGTTCTGTTTAAGGTGGGTGTTCTGCCCAAGATGTCTTTCCCTCCTCATCTCAACCGGCCACAAATAGGCATCCCAGCGATGCCGCCAGGACTCCCTCCACCACAGTTTGCTGGGTTTCCACCGTCAATGCCTCCCGGTAATCAAGAAAAGCTAGATTACAAGACCTTGTTTTGAAGTATTGGTGTTCCTGTAGCTCAACTTTTAGATCGTAGAGTAAGCAAAGTCATGAGTTTAGTTCACAGAGAACACATAATGGCAAAATGTAAACCTTTAAAGGAAAGTGTCCGCAAAATGCATACGTGTTCATTACAATGGCGGTGTTAACTGGAGTCCAGAGCATTCAGTGAGCAGTGTTCTGTGTTGCTTGCTTTGAGTATTCAAAGTTTGAATAATGAAAAAAAGAGTTAAGTTAATTAAGAACAAATAGGTTTGTTTTAAATGTTGAGCCCTATTTGCATTGATGTAACATTTCAGGCTTGGTTATGAACTGTTTAAATGTTTTGGAGAGATGGCATTAGTTCTATTTTGAATTGCTGAATAAACCGTTTGTGTTAAATTGGTCAAAATATGAAGTTTAATCCACCTGATTTGGTTAAATACTTTCTGATTATGTTTTTTCCTCCCCTCTAGGAACCCCAATGATTCCTGTCCACATGGGTATAATGACTCCAGCCCCTGCGGTAATGTTATTTAAGCTTTGGGCTTTGTTACTTTTGATATGTAAAGGTCTCAGCTTTTGAATTCTCTCGAAGAATAAATGCCGTTTTGAAGCACTTTTGTGGTGTAATTATATCATAAAACTGATATAGTTTTAATATAGTATTAATTTATGTATAAAACATTTGTTTTTGTGTTAAATTTTGAATATTGAATGAATTGTTATTAAATCAAGAACTTGTGATTCAAAATCTATTCAATAGTCCTTTCTGAAGTGTCCATCTATTTATGTATTTGCTTATTGCATTGCTGTCAAGAACATTCAAATGTTTAATGTAGAACTAAGTAATAATCTAGTTAAGATATGTTTTTCGTTAAGTGAATGCATTTGACTATTTATATGCAATTATGCATAGTAAAAACTTTATTTTTTTTGCATATGTTTGTACAAAAATATTTTAATGTGCTAAATTTACCACAGAGATGCTTCCTGTTGAATCAGAGTTTCATCTCATTTTTATATCAGTCACAATCAAATTCTTTGTCACATTTTGGCTACATATTAATTGTGATGTGATGTGATTGATCAGGTTCTCGTGCCCACGGCGATGTCTGTGGTTAGTAAAGTTGCTGTTCCCAGGAAGGAAAGTGCTGCTCTGGCAAAAGACAATGACAGCAGCGGTCCCACAACCACCGTGTTTGTGGGCAACATCTCTGAGAAAGCATCTGACATGCTCATCAGACAGCTGCTAGCTGTGAGTATAACATCAGTCCTAGGCTTTCAGCAATGTCTTTGCATCAATCAATAGTTTGAGTTTTACTCTAAAGTGGAATAGCTCTTGGTAACATTTCATGTTTAGTGTTAGTTGGATTGATATGAATAATAACCACTTGTTTTTCAGAAATGTGGTTTGGTATTAAGCTGGAAACGAGTTCAAGGCGCCTCAGGGAAACTCCAAGGTAAATATATTTTTTTAAACACCTAACCTCATTTCTCTTGTGCCCAGTTTGGTTTGCTTAAAATCAACATTGCTGTAAGGCTTAGTTGTGAATATCAGAATGAAACGCATACATGCTTCACCAGTTTCAAGCATGGTATTTACACCAAGGTTATTTTCGTATACGAAAACTATTGATCAGAAAACATTCTCGTAAACTGAAATAAAATAAAAACATCAAAATAAATGAAAAACTAAAGCGAAACAAATCACTAATCATTTTTTGTAATCATTACGTTATAAACAATAACGCAAATATAAACATTGATGTCTATGGTAGAGATCAATATAGAGCATGTCATCTTTTGAAAGTAATTGGCGCTCTTTAAATAACATTTGTCACTGAATAGAGAGATTCATTCAAAAACGATGATTCATCCAGTAATGTTTTTTTTGAGTAATTTATTCATTCAAACCACTTTTTCATAAATTTAATATAAAAAAAGGTGTATAAAATATATCGTATTTTAAATACATATATTATGTATTACAATGTTTAATAACTCATTCAAATGAATGAAATCTAAATAGACTGCATCAATTGATATTTTGTCTCACATTATTTAGCTTAGTTTAGAATTGAGGGGAAATTGTGAACTCTATTTGATCTCTAAAAAACTAAACTTTATAAAAAGTAAATAGAAATGTGTTCACAAAATAAAAATGAAACTAAAACTAACAATTGTTAATGTATATTTTTGCTCTGAGCTGTCCAAAGACACTGATTTCATGAGCTGCTTGCATGTAAATGAACACACATAACTGAGCTTCACTATGAAATCAGCAGTGTTTTATTTGCCTGCAAATCATCAAAATAAAAGCTTGATGGTCAACTGTTTGAATATGAAATTAAAACTGAAATATTACCAGTGTTTCCCCGAAGTTTACAGCTTTGAGGGGGTGGAGTGCCAGGTGCCGGTAGACAACTGTACTTTTTTCTGCACTTTACTTTCTGTATAACAACAAAAACATTTATTTCAGTGAAAAAATAAGTCAAACTTTTTTGAACAATAGAGCCCTACAATCTTTTTCTTTTTTTTTCAGAATTTTCTAATAAACAAATGAAGGCATTAAACATTTATTTATTTTTAATCAAATAAAAATGAAACACTTTAATTTTATGTTTAAGTTTTAATAATAATTGTAGTATTTTCTACAATTACAATTGGTTTCTACAATGCGCAATGTATTTATTTATTATTATTATTATTTTTTTAAATAGTACAGACTTGGTCGCATTCCCTTTAAATGTGAATATGTGATGTATATGTCTATATAAGGTATATGTTTTTTTTGTTTTCAGCGTTTGGTTTCTGTGAGTACAAAGAGCCTGAATCTACTCTACGAGCTCTTCGGCTGCTACATGAGCTCCAGGTTGGAGAAAAGAAACTTCTGGTCAAAGTCGATGCCAAAACCAAAGCACAACTAGATGAGTGGAAAGCAAAGAAGAAGAGCACCAGTGAAAATGGAGTAAGTGTAACAGTTTGATACTAAAATATAAATGTGAGGTTTACTTAATTTTAAGTAATGTTTGCATCTTCAGTGGTATTTTTTTAGGATAGGAAATATTTCAGTACCTCATGATTCGAATAATATCTATTCATGATTTAATTTTGGTTTTTAATCAAGATTCATGATTTTTCAGCCTTTTTTGTGCACACTGGACATCAAATGCATCAGTATTTTGGTACAAAAACACACTGGTCTATAGTATGGGTTAACTTCCTAATAAATAAAAAATATTTTACACTTCCTATTAGGGATGTGCCTGAATCCGAATACCCTGTTCAGAAAGGAAACGACATGTACTACAGAACCCCTAAAAGAAATAAATACGAGATGGGAGAAAAAAACTGCCAATTATATTGTTGGGTAATTATACTGTATACTAATTTGTGGGCATCAGGGAGCCGCTATTAATATGTGGGGCTTTTAAATCACTTTTAAATGCGTATTTGCTTTTTACTTTCGAGATTCGTGGCAATAGTTCATTCACCATCTTCCTATCAGTCATCTCTCCTTACTCTGCTCATATGGTAAGTGAAATATTATATACTCTAATGGAGGGTTGTCACAATACCATAAAAATTACTTAAGATACTATACCAGCTGAAGTATCACGATTCCAAGTAGTATCATGATACCATGCAGTATTCTGTTAATGTGAAATTCAATTCTACAAAATCAAAATTTCATAAATAAAAACAGACAAGATTTTTTGCTGAATACTTCATTAATGTAAATGAATGAACAAAACTCATCTTAGCACTGCACAGAAGCTGCATGAAGTGACATTTAGATGTGGTATTTATAGATTTAGACTGTATTTATAATAATTGCATAAATAATGTTATGAGATTGTTTTAAATACAAAATTTTGAGTATAGAAATATGTTTATGCAGGTGGCAGCGAGTGTTCATTGAATCACTGAGTCATTCAAATGATTCTTTCAAAACGGCTGAATCCTTCAGGTGCCAATCAAAAAAACAGTTTTTATGAATGGCTTAGTGTATCGGTGATTCGACCAAGCCAACACGGATGTGAACACAGAATCCGTGCACTCTTAACTCTTGCTCATGTCATATTGCTGAACTGTCAGGAGCATATCTTGAAATAACTAAGTTAGCAGCTTGTACATTTAAACATTTATTTATAATGTGTTTTTCCAAACACTTGCCCTGGCTGATAATGGGGCAGGATGTTGTTTGGATTTGTTTTTCCTCCATTGCTGTTGCCTATTCCAACAACATCATGTGAACTAATTTGTGAATCGACACAAACCGCTAGAATACTGAATTGCAATTCATATGTGAATCATTTTTTTTTTTTTCACCCACCCCTAGTGTTTTTAACTACTGATTTTACAACGGTCTCAGATGCGTTTTACCACAAAAATGCTGAGTTTTGATCTGTGTGTCTGGCAGAATGGCAAGGCAGAGGATGGTGCTGAAGAGGAAGAGGAGGTTCTGGATGAAGAAACTAAGAAGCGGGACCAAATTGTCAAAGGTGCTATTGACGGCTTGATCCGGGAGTATTCAAACGAGCTCAACGCTCCATCACAGGACGATGAGTCGAGTCGCCGCAAAAAGAAGAGAGAAAAGAAGGACGAGGTTGGTATTATTATATTAAAATTTAATATTATTTAATATTACTTTTTAACATGCTCTCCATTTGTTTAGGATGACATCAGCGCCATGGAAATGGAAGATGACAAAAGAGATCTGATTTCCAGGGAGATCAACAAATTCCGCGATACCCATAAGGTACAATACTTGCTAATTTACACCATATCACAGGTAGAGCGCAACAGCCTTTTACACCTAGTTTAGTTTGACAACATACCAGCATGAGTAGATGCAATTTAGCACAGGAAAACTTGTTACATTTAAGAAGTAAATATGATTATATAGTGAAGTAGTTTAAGACTAGGCCTCATTAGGTCCAGAGCGTTTGTGTAAATTGTAGCGTGGCCTCCATGTTAAGGGTGGGAAATGTAGTCACACATACAATGCATGGACGTTCTGTGCACTTCCCTAAAAGCTAATCTATTCATTAAACCCCACCATTATGATAGAGATCATATGGTGACTAAACCAAGATGAATCTCTCAGCTTTGGAAAAAGTTGCAAGGATAGGATGTAAGTATGAGCTTTCCATTTTTCTCTACTTGTACTGGGCGCCCCCTTCTGGAGGACTTGCACAGGGGCAACTGCACCGACTCGCTCTGAAATTAGGATGGTTTTAATATCGTAATGCATATAGGGGAGTGTTTATACAAGGCATTAACTGTGAAACCATTGATTTTCTGGTTCTTTGAGGCAAGGGCGGCCAGTGAACCTGTGTGGGTCTGCTAGTAAAAGTGATGTTGGTGCTATAATAAATACTGCTGACTTGAATAACAGTGAATTGGCCCATTCGGCTCTTGTAAAAGTAGGGGGCGCCCCTCCACAGCACACGGACTTTCTGAAGATTTTACAGGTATGAATTCGCTTTGTGATTAAGTCTGCCAACACCTCTCTTCATTCCTGCTTGCTTGCACTCTTTCTTTTCATTCTTTTTAGTGTTTCTTTGTGTGTGTGCTCACTGAATGTCATCTTTTTATAGTATTACATTTTAACATTTGTATGGCTGGAATTACACAATTACTACAAAGCCTATGTAATTCATAAAGTCAGTTTCACAACTCGTTTTAAACGTGTCACATCACAAATGATTTCTCAAATCATGAAGCTTGAGGAGAGATTACTTTTCTGGGTGATTACAATTACATTTATGCAAAAAGTCCCATGTAGAGAGACCAAAATAGACTTGTCATGAGCTGTTTTAACTTAGACCAGTTAGTGAACACCCACATCAGTACGGCAAGTCCATAGCAACATCATTTTTTTAAATAATAATTTAAATTATTTTACACAATTTTAAAGATATTATATATAATATATATTTAAAAATATTTTATAATATATTTTTATTATATATGCCAAAGTATTCAGATGTAGTTGGTCAAAAACATAAGTTCTGTTATTTTAGTCTAATTTATATTCTATTATAGGATGTATTAATAATTTGCATGAGAATTTTTTTTTTATTTTTTAATTTTAGTTTAAGCTTCAGAAATATTGTCATTTGTATTAGTTATTTGTTTCTTCTTATTTTTGTTTTTAATTTTAGGAATTTTATAACTTCAACTTTATCACATTTATGCCAAGGCAACTTTTTCATTTTTTTTTTTTTTTTTTTCATTTTTCATCAAGATCTTCATCTCCTATGTGTTTATTTTATTTTATTTCAGCTTTATTTCAATTACTTAAACCATTAGTAACCACCCACATCACCCTAGCAAGTGCATATACATTTTTTTTTTTTTTTACAATATTTAAAAATGTTATATGCCAAAATTTTCAGAGGTCCTTGGTCTACAAGTGCTATTTTAGTATTATTTATGTTCCATTGTAGTATTTATTAATAATTTAATAATTTAAAATTGTTTTTTTTTTGTTTACATTTTAGTTTAAGCTTTAGAAAAAAATATTTTTTATTAGTTTTTTGTTTTATGTTATATTTTATTAGTTATTTATCTTTGATTTATTTTTGTTTTAAATTTTTGGGAATTATATATCTTCAACTTAATTTATCACAGTAAGTTGCCAAGGCAAAAAATGTTAAACTTTTTTGAATTTTAAGTTTATAATTTCCTATCTGTATTTTATTTTAGCTTTTTTTTTTTTTTCCCGATTACTAGGACTAATAGTAAGCACCTACATCACCCTAGCAAGTGCTTATCAATGTTTAAAATCTATCTTACGGTCTTATTTTAAAATACAGTCTTACACCATTTACAAAATATACATGCCAAATTATTGAGATTATTTTATTTTTAGTATTAGTAATTTGCTAAATGTGTGTTTTCTCCTTTGTAATACTTACATTTTTACTTTAGCTCATTTTCAATTAGTTTCCAAAAAACATTCCTTTTTTGTTCATTTACTATCTATCTTTGAATCCACACAGCATTACTTTTAAATGTGCAATAGTTAATACTAGAATAAAAACTTACTGTAAAATGTTGATCATTTTACTGATCTAAAGATTTGTGTAGCCTACAAAACTATCCTGTCAAATTCACCAGTAGAAATGTGACTTAAAAGCTGTGTCACTTGTAAATTACATGCGTTATGTTATACGTTATTTTCCTGTCTTGTCTTCTCCTCTTGTTTATTTGCTGCTGCTGTTCACAGTTGCATAACACCCACGTTTGAGCGCTTATGAAATAGTTTCATATTAAAATTAGACTTTAAATGTATTTATAATGAATTGTTGATGGACGTCGCTCTAGCCTGATATTTAGTCTCAATTAGCCAACTGCAAATTGAGACTAAATCCGTGGGTGTCATGCTACACTTCAGTGCATTTCATAATTGAGTCAGTCCATTCCTCTGAGGGCCCTTGTCGTCTGCAGTGGGGTAAGCAGTCTCTACACCTTAATTTGTTGCCTTTTCTATCCAAACTACAAAGAAAACGAAGCAAATCTAACCAATACAGTATGCAATGCTCCTGTCACAACATTTTGAAAATGTCTGGAAGTTGTTTGTGAGATTGTTGCAAGCAAAGAGAATCGTTTGTTTTTTTATTTTTCCTTGTGAATCCTTTGACCTGCTTTTCCTCCCAGGCCTAACAAAAAAGGCTTGTAGGGCCACGGAAGCGCTGTGAGTCGCTAGTCAACACCTGTAAGTGCACAAACAACTAGTTTTGCAAGGATTAAAGCCTCTTTCTGTTGATCATGTGATGAGATGGAAATTACAGCTCCTTCAACTGTTTCTGATCTTATTCAGTTGTTTGCAACATTGAAATTATATCTCAAAAGTGGTTTCCAGGTTTCCTTTTATTAATTGCTGAACAGTTTCTTAATTTATGTGCTGTTCCGTCTAGATATTGTCCTCTGTCATTATGAAGGGCAGTTCTAAAGTCGAAGAGACCACATTGAAAATCTAATTTGTTTAAGTTTTAGGAAAATTTAAAAACAAAGATATGACATGCATGTATGAAAACCTGTTGCCGCGAAAAAAAAAAAAAGTAATTGTGATTTTTTTTTTTTTTTTTTATCTCTGATTGCAAAATATAAACTTCCAAAGATATGAAATAAGTGCATTTTTATGAGTTCAGCATATTGCAAATTAGACTTCTTACTTTATATCTCACAATTCTGGCTTTTTCTTTGCTTTGTTTCATAAGCTTGTGAGTTTATATCTCTTTATTTATATTTATTATAATAAATAATTTAAAGAAGAAAATCCAAACTGGAAATGAACTCAGAATTGATGAGAATTTAAATGAGAAATGTATCTCATGTATATATTAAATATACTTAACTTTTCATAAGCTTACTATATTTCCAATGAATTCAGGAGATTTTTTTTCTCACTATTATATAAGATAATATTGTGAGATAAATGTGGAAATGTATAAAATAAACTTATAGTTCATCGTATTTAAATTCTCAGCAGAGTTTTTTTTCTTGCAATTATTTATGATATTTTGACAGAAATTCACAAACTTATGAGAGTTCAGTGTCTTTTGTGTTAAAATAAGATATAAGAATAAGAAATTTATATATTGTGAATTCAGGAGACTTTTTCTCACAAATCTGAGTTTATATCTAAGATAATTCTGACCTTTTTTTTTTAAATTATTTAACATGTATAGATATATATAGTGTAATTTATGAAATAAACATATAGTTTTGCTTTTGTTTTCGACATGAAATAATAAGGTAATTGCAACTTTTTATCTCACAGTTCTGACCTTGTCTCTTTTGAATTGTCAGAAAATGTCAGATTTTGTGATAGAAAGTTGCATTTACTTTTTTCAATTTTTTATTTATCTGTGGCGGAAAACTAGTTTTCATGTGCATGAAGAACATTTTAAAAATGAAGCAGCACTAAACAGATTTGCAAACTCAATTCCAAATTTCAAATGACTTCACAAATAACTTAACTTTTAAAATTCTGCATTATTTCAATGTTTCTAATCAAATAGGTGTTTGATCATGTGACACTTTGTAGATGTTTTTGCTTCTATTGAAGCTAAAGATGCTCTTTCTTGATCTCAGGTCATGCTGGAGAACATGATCATCAGGTTAAGTTCATGTAGCTCTAGTGCTGCTGTCATTAAAATATCTCATACATCTCATACTGCATCATATCTCATAATCAAAATTTTTGATAATATAATTTACGATTCAACATTTATTGCGTTAAAATTTTCTAGTGGTCTCAGACTTTTGATGCCTGTATATGAATGCGAACGTGAATGGCAGGGATTGTAAACCACTTCCTCACAGAGTGATGTTATGTCATGTACTCTTGTTTTGTGCATGAGTAGTCGCTAATCTGAAAACTTCCGTTTTCCCACAGAAATTAGAAGAGGAAAAGGGCAAGAGGGAGAAGGAGAGGCAGGAGCTGGAGCGGGAACGCAAGGAGAGAGACAAGGAGCGCGAGAGAGAACGTGAACGACGGGATCGCGAACGGGAAAAGGACAGAGAAAGGGAGCGTGAGAGAGAGCGGGAACGCGAGAGGGAGAGAGAAAGAGATCGAGACCGCGAGCGCACGAAAGAGAGGGAGAGAGAGTGGGAGAGAGACAGAAGCCGAGACCGTAGCGAAGACCGCAGTCGATCCAGGTACACTAAATGAAATGTCATCAGATGTTTGTGTTGTTTTCAGTTTTTCCACTGATTTCCCAATCAGTTTTCACTACCTTACCTTTTAACAATTTTTGTGTCATATATTTGTGTAGTCAAACCAACATTTATTCAGACACCTGAAACATTTCTCACATTTTCACAGTTTATTAGAACTCAGAGTTAAGAACAAATAATTCATCTTGATAATATCAGATAACTTTGGTAGAAAGGCATGTAACATGATCAACCAAAAATTCAGACAACTGTTATTATGACCATATTTAGACAACTATCAATACTTTGTTGACCAATTACCAACCAATGATTAATTTTGTTCAGAATGTGGTGTACAAAGGTCACATTAGCAGTGAAAACTATGAAGCAATGAAAGAAAAAAACACTTTAGCAAAACATGGTCAGGTCAAAGTGTCTGAATATTTTTTTGGTCCCAAATTTTTATCAGATTTACTGGTAGTCCACTGTATACATAATTTTTGGGTATAATATGTCACCGTTTACTTTATTTTGCTGTCCTCACTTACATAAATTAACTATAGTGTCTTGCACCCAGTAGTAAAATAAAATAAAAAAATTCAAAAATGAAAAGGCTTTAAAAGAAGAAATTTATATATATATATATATATATATATATATATATATATATATATATATATATACAGGGCTTGACATTAACTTTTTGAGGCACTTGTCCTTCGGACAAGTAAATTTATGTTTCACTTGTCCATGCACAAAAGTCACTTGTCCGGGTAAAGATTTATAATATCATTTATTTATTTTTTTGTTTTGCTAATGCAGAATTCATTGAAAGCATCCAAACACTATCAATATTAATACAATTCAGTTGAAACAGTAGAAAGGAACGTAGAAGTATAAGTAGAAAGGAACAGTAGAAGGATCTCCAGACTCATAGTATAATACAAAGTAATACTTTGCACGCTGATGTGCACAGTGTATCACCAGAGGTAGTGGTGACTTTCGGTGAAAAAAAAATTAAAACTATCTATCCGACAGATGCCACAGAACATTTCTCCGTCTTCATAAATAACCCAGTCGAATTCATCTTTCCATTTGGTTACAAATTTTCGTTCCCGTTTGAACTCATATGGTGCTGTTGGTGTAAGGCAGGGCTCGAAATTAACTTTTTTACTTGGTAGCACTGGTGCTCCCAACTTTAAAAAGTTAGGAGCATCCCAAAAAATTTAGGAGCACCCAATTTCTTTTTAGTTATGCACCGATCTTGATTCTTCATGGCCGATTCTGATTAACTGACATCTGACAGACGCCTGCCAGATGTTTGTACACAGCAGATGCTTTCCAGATCAAGAGATCTTTATCAGACATCTTGCAGACGTACATGTGCTATCTGAGCCGCATTGTATAGTATATTGACACGGAGGCGGCAGAATTGTATCTGACAGAATGTGCGCTGTAGCACGAAATATACTATATTTCTTCAAAAGCAAATTGTGGAGACCTTTTAATTGTCCACAATAAAAATAAAATTGTCATTTCACACACCCCTAATTGCAGTTTGTGCAACGCCGGAACAGGGTTTGGTTGAGAGAGAGAGAGAAAAAAACGTCCAGTTCTAAGTTAAGCGGAGCGCAGTTTCAGTGACAGGGAATGATTGACGGCTCAGGGCTCGCAAAATGTCAAAATCTCTGGTAGCCCTTCGGGCAGGTACTCATCAGAATTTGATAGCCCAAAAATTAATTTAACTAGCCCAAATAAAAAAAAAGACATTTTTTAAAAATATAGAAAATCAGATAGGAGTCTAAATGTCAATCAAAAATTTTTTCAATACACAAATATAAACAAATATCAAGGAAAGAATTTTATTTCACCATTTAGTGTAGCTGCAGAATTTTAAAATATCAATTTAAGGCAATTTATGACCCTTTTTTTTAAGAGCTGCACAAGTTAAATGAATAGTATGAGTGGGGTTGGACAATGTACGGTAGAATATTAAGCCATAAAATTACATGATTTATAATTCAGATACAGACACAAAAAACAAAATATCTAATACAATGGCATTTCAACCTTTATACCATTAAAAGGGATAAATCAAGTATATCATTTCTTATATTTATATAAGATATATAACATTAGTATTACTTAATTGTTTAGATTTTTAAAAGGCAAATTACATTATTTCACACTTACACATGGATCGATAATTCCAATAATTTGACCATAAACAGCTGAAAAAATGTATTGAAAATAAAAATTAATTTGTTTGTCACGAGGGGGCGCTTTAGGAGCGCTGAAATACTACGGTTTCCATAGTAACAGCTGTACACAAACCAGCACTAACGCCGTTTTATCCATAGACATATATGGTTTTATCAGACATGAAATGACAATACAAACGACATGTTTCTGAGGACAGTCTGTTCCCTTCAGATACATTCATATGAAGACATCCCTGCAGCGTTTTGACTTTGAAACGTACAGCGTGCATATTTATTCAATGACATCATTGCCTTTTTGAAGATTTATCCAAACCTATTGCGATCGTCTTTTCGTCTCTTAAACTTATGTTAATCAAGACTTTTAGTCTTGTACTACTAGTCAGTAGTTAGGCTAGCGACAGTTTTGAAACCGAGTCGCACCACACTCATTTCTCTCACTCGCACAAATGCTTCCAAATATAATTTGAGGTCGCACAGATTAATTTATCGCAATTTCGAGAGAGAGAGAGAGAGAGAGAGAGAGAGAGAGAGAGAGACGCGCGCGCTCGCGCACTCTCCCATGATCGAACATATAGAATGCTGCTACGTCAGAGCGGCCAAAGCGTCAACAAGCTTCCTCGTACTGTTTGACAAGAGTTCTTAACGGGGCGGTGTGAACGTACAGTAACTTCACGAGCAGGTCTTTTCCGTTCCGTGTGTGTGTGTGTGTGTGTGTGTGTGTGTCGGCGCGCTGCGCTCTCTGTTCAATATTCCGCTCGGTGTTTGCGCTGCACGTTCTGCTCTGTCGTTAACGGCATATAACGTTAATTAACATGGCATTTTATTTTGTTTGAAATTTAACTTGTCCAGTCGGACAACCAATTTTCTCTTCCACTTGTCCTACAAAAAAATCCACTTGTCCCGGACAAGCGGACAAGCCTTAATGTCGAGCCCTGATATATATTTAATGTGTATATATAATTTTCTTTTCATTTATTTTTACCTCAATTAATTTATTAGTTATATTTTTTTATTTTTAATATTTAATTGAAGTCCTTTCATACCTTTATATTTAAGTATACAAATTGTTGAAAGGTATTTATTTAGAAATATTTATATACATTTATATTAACATTTTCTCTAATAATATTCATCTAATATTCCTTATCAACATTTAATTTTATACATTTATCAATATAGATACACAAATTGTTGAACTATTCGATCCCTTTTATCAAGGTATTTATTCATAAATATTTTTTTTATAATAGCATTGTCATTTATATTCATCCCATTTTTTTATCAACATTTATATTTCTATATATTTAAACATTTATTTTTATGTTTGTTTTTAAGTAGACAAATAAGGTATTTATTCATAAATATATATTTGTAACAATATTATATTCATCATTTTTTCTTTATCAATATTTATATTTTATACATTTATATTTATAAATGTTTGAGTATGAAAAGTGTTGAACTGTATTTGATACCTTTTAAAAAAGGTATTTATTTATGTATTTATAAATTCATATTAACATTTTCTCATATTTCTAATCGTATTTACAAACATTTATATCTTTATGCATTTATATTTCTGAATATAAATATACATATTGGTGAAAGATATTTAACACCTTTTAACAACATGTGTATATATATACATTTAATACATTTATGTAATCTTATGTACTTTTATTTTATTTATAAGTATGTATTCATAATATTACTTTATTTATTCTTTATCAACATTTATACACAGATTATTATTTACAGTTTTTTATTATTTGTGTATATATATTCATTACTCCAGCCTTTAAACAAATACAAATACAATATACTAAATGTAAAGGTATTTATGTATTTTTTTTTTACATTTTAATGACTTTTTTTGTACAGCTTTTACAATATTCAGATATAATAGTCAAAAGCTGAAGTTGTGTGTCTACAGTAAATTGCACACTTCATAT
Source organism: Garra rufa (assembly GCF_049309525.1). Lineage (NCBI taxonomy): Eukaryota > Metazoa > Chordata > Actinopteri > Cypriniformes > Cyprinidae > Garra > Garra rufa. Next base: position 46,079,679 of record NC_133373.1, read on the forward strand.
ATGATGTGAATATCACGTGACTGGGTGCTGTCTATTTTCAGAGAACAGAGTCGCGATAGAGACCGAGATAAGGAGAAGAAGCGCGATCGTGAAGAAGATGAGGAAGAGGCGTACGAACGGCGCAAACTGGAGAGGAAGCTGCGAGAGAAAGAGGCGGCGTATCAGGAGGTAAGTGACGTCTCTCTGATCACATTACTGAATGATTAGTTGTCTTATCAGACTATTTACCTTCTTTAATTACTCTCGCTCAACAGCGTCTGAAGAACTGGGAACTCAGAGAGAGGAAGAAAGCCAGAGACTACAGCAAGGAGATGGAGAGAGAGGAGGAACGCCGGCGTGAAATGGTAAACAACTGTTTTCCTAATTTCCTTAAATACACATTTTAGCCTGATCTATTCAAGCTTAAATATATGGACAGTATGATAACTATACAGTAATTTGATAACCATATTCAAATAAAAATGGTTATTATTTTTAATAACTACAAAATAAATGATTAAATATATTCATATATAATATTTAAATTATTTTGTTATTTGTTAGTTACCAATAATTTGTATAAATATAAAATAAATGGATATATTAAAATGTAGTAATTTACTACATATTTTTATTCTATTAATTATTAATGAGTACAAAATAAAGTGTAATGTCGGCAACACCAAAGCTCCAAAAATATCAAAAATATTTATTTTTAAAACAACTTTCGCATACCTTATGTGACGCTTCGAGCACGCAGGCTCTTCATCAGACAAATTGAATACTAATGTGCCACTCTTTATAGCTCCAGGTGATCCAAATCACATGACCAAACACCATCTTACTGACCAATACATCAACAGCTATAGTAAATCTACACCCAAAAATATGTAAAACTATGCAAAATACAACAATATTGTTATTAATATACACTTCAAAAAACACTTTTCTTGATTTTGTACCTGCAAGTATACATCAAATTAATTCATTAAATGAAATTAAATGAGTCACATCCAAAACTTTGATATATTATACACATTAAGAGAAACACACACCCATTTATATAGACATAATGAAGATTTTGATATTCGTCCATTTCTTTAAAAACTTAAGTCCTCTAGGGGACAACGTGTCTAAAGTAAAAATCCAAAAAGCCTCATGCTGTAAAAGCAATTTATCAATATCACCTCTGCGACGTGGATACTTAAAGGAGAACTCCGGTGTGATATTGACCTAAAGTGTATTGAATAATGATACCGAGTAGGGCTGCACGATTTTTGCTAAAATGTGAATCACGATTTTCCTTTATGGGAATTGAGATCACGATTCTCTTAGACGATTCTCCTTTTTTTAACCAAAATTTATTGCACTCAAGAACAAAAATAAAACACAGGACATTTAGTTTAATAAAGTGCTGGTGTAACATAAAACAGTCTCATTAACGGTCTCATTAACTAAAAAATATAAAAATAAATTTGTAAAAATAACTAAATGGAACTTTAACAATAACTTAACTGTACTTAACAATAACAAAAAATCTTTGTGCTCCTTAAAGGTTCTTGGCCAAGAACACTAAACGATCAACATTTTCAGGTTTTAGGGAGGAACGCAGGCATGTTACAATGTTCCCCCCTGTGCTAAAAACCCTTTCTGATGGGGAACTTGTAGCAGTGATACATAGGTATTTCCTTGCCAGCAGAGACAGTTTTGGATATTGTCCCTTGTTTTCATTCCACCAGACTAAGGGGTCATCTTCGCTGTCAATGTTTCTCGTGAGCAGATATGAGCCGAGCTCCATGTCAACATCATTCTCTTGTGAATCAGATGAGGATGCTGCTGCCTCATTGCCCTTCGCTGCTTTAAAAAAACTGCCTAAGGTTTTTCTCTTCTTTTCTACGGGGAGCAGCGAAGGCTGGGTGCTGGGGACAGTTGTGGGGGGACTTTGCTGAAAAAGAGAAAAGATAACTTAAAAATCTCAATACAGTATTCTACACTTGCTAACAAAAATAACATATCAGCAGTGGGTCAGATAAATACGATTTCAGTTATTTGCAGCTGTAAACAATTTAGCCGTACATTTCTTACTCTGTTAGACAATATTGTGAATCGTGTAAAGATATACTTACCATACCAATGCTAGTCATCTCATTCTTCAGTCTGTCCTTGACACTGACTTTGTTGTCCTCACTGACATAGTCCAGTTTAAATCGTGGATCCAATGCTGTGGCTAAATTGAGCAGCTCCTGAGTGTGTGGATCACTATACTTCTCTTGAAGGTAATGCAGGATTTTTGACTTAATTGATCGTGCAAGATCTGTATCATCTTCCTGCACTGCCATCATTGTTTCAAAAAGGTGGAGGACCGGCTTGACTGAGGAGCTAGTAACGTACTGCTCCCCTGACAGAGCATCAGTAAAATCTGCCAGTGGGGTGAGTGTCTTGTTGATTACTTCAAGGACTTCGATGTCTTGCCAGGTTGGTGTCAGGTGTCTAGCTTTCCGGTCAGAGGAGAGAACATGACCAATAGCAGTTTGCTGTTCAAGGACCCTCTGGACCATAGCTTGTCGGGATCCCCATCTTGTCGGGCACTCCGTTTTAAGCTGGTGTTCAGGCAGGTTGAGCTCCTTTTGGGCAATAGCAAGCTCCCTCTTCCGCTTCCAACTATGGCTGAAGTAGGCCACAATCTTTTTGCAAAGACCCACAGCTCGTTCAATCCGTGAGTCTTTCATTGCATTCTCTTGAAATAAAAATATGCTTTGTTATTAACGCTGCAGTAAATTAATTTAACATTACATACATTTTCTTGCATTGTTAAAATAGCTATTCAAATTCAATATAATGGGACAAACATAAAGCAGGATATACATAATTGTGTGTGTTTATGCTTTATTTATTTTAATCTAATTTTAAAATAAAATTCAATATTCAATGTTAATTTAAGCCTCAGAGTAAAAATGGGACCATTTATATTTTTTCAACTTATGTTTAATTTACACATTTTTCTGATTTAAATGAAAATATAAAGTTATAGATTAGTTATTGATAAGTTATTGATTGTTAATACACAGCTCACCTATAGCCAGATGTAGTCTATGGCCAAAACATTGAAGCCTTGTCCAGTTGTTTAGGGAGGTTGCTTTCACAATGTTTGCTCCACTGTCTGTGGTGATGCACACCATTTTTTGCTCCTCCAAACTCCAGGAGTTGAGACTCTCCTTTAGTCCTTGAGCCAATTCCTCGCCAGTGTGATCAGCAGGGAAGAACACCGTCTGTAGGCAGCGGCTTTTCAATTTGAAGTCCCTTGTTATGAAATGCACTGTCAAGCTTAAATAAGGCTCCATGGTTCGACTTGACCATAGGTCTGTTGTTGCCGCAAAGTAATGAATATTCTGCAGTTCTTCCTCGACTGTCGTACGACACCGGGTGTATAGATCTGGCAGTGCAACGGATGAAAAATAATTGCGAGAGGGCAAACAGTAGCGCTTGTCTAAAGTCTTCATCATAGCCTTAAATCCCTCATTTTGAACAGTGTTGATTGGAGCCATGTCTTTAGCTAAATGATAAGCGATGGCGTTTGTTATCTCTTTGTGCCGCTGTGAACTTGACGGGTATGGCGATGCTCCGTACAACGTCTGAGTTATGGAAGTTTGTGTTGTCTGGCGACTGGTGCTTTGAGTTGTGGCTCCCTTGTCTTTCATGGCTAACTCGTACTGTATTTTGTGGTGACGTTTGAGGTGGTTGTACAGATTAGTGGTATTACCTTGCGGTGCTGCGACGATGCCAAAACACTGCTTACAAATGATCACTGTTTGCGCATCGTCTTCGGGTTTAAACCCGAAGAAGTTCCACACAGTGGAATGTGCTCCTTTTTTCTGTACTAATTTTGTCACATTCTCACTTTCGCCGTCGCCACCAGAATTTTCCACACTTTGGCTCATTTTTCTCCCTCTTACCGCTAACTTACAAATCCACCGAGTAAACTGACGTTTAGGTCTGACACCTTGTGACACGTCATGTGAGTGACAGCGTAACCTAGCCAATGAAATGAGGGTAAAGAGAGAACCGCTCGATATTTATTACTGATTGGTGAACACTTGAATGCAGCATGATCTGTTCTGTATACAGGGAAATACACGGAAAAGAATCGCCTTCATTTAGAAATGAGATCGCATTTATGTGTGAATCGAGATCGTGATTTTTTTTCGATTAATCGTGCAGCCCTACATCTAATTGAACAATTTATTTTCATCAACAAATTATCATAGAACAGCTTTATGAGTTTTATGATCCATTCTCAAAGACTTTAAGTCATTATTTGGGAAACACACATATTCTGAATGCCTTCAGCAGAATTCAAATTAGCCATTTTAATCTAGATTAATTCCAAGATTTAATCTAGATTAATCTAGATTAAAAAAATTAATCTATGCCCACCCCTAGTTTATTTGAAAGTTATTTTTTTAAAGTCTAATAAATATTAAAATTGATAGCGCTCAATTATACTGTAATGTTGAATGCCTATAGTCAACGGTAAAACATTAAAGCAATAGTTCACCCAAAAATGAAAATTTGATGTTTATCTGCTTCCCCTCAGGGCATCCAAGATGTAGGTGACTTTGTTTCTTCAGCAGAACACAAATGACGATTTTTGACGAAAACCGGTGCAGTCGGTCAGCCTCATAATGGCAGTGGATGGGCACCAGACCTTTGAAAGTAAGAAAAAAACATGCACAGACAATTCCAAATTACACCCTGCGGCTCGTGACGATACATTGATGTCCTAAGACACGAAACGATCGGCTTTTGTGAGAAACTGAACAATATTTATATCCTTTTTTACCTTTGATGCACAGCCACGTCCATCTGTCGTGACCACGAGATTGTCATCCGGCTTGTTACATGTGAACGCGCTCTGGTGTAGAATACGCAAAAAGGGGAAATCAGCGATAAAAAACAATTCCGGATCAGTTCATGCAAGCAAACGTAATCTTTTACCTTTAAATCGGTTTGAACAATCAGCATATAGAAAGTAATTACCATTTTGAATAGCCGCGATACCCAAAATCTCTGTGCACTGTGTAAACAATGAGTGATAAATACACGCGACAGATGGCTTCCGGCGTTTGCGTATTCTACACCAGAGCGCTATACGAGTAACGAGCCGGATGATGAACTCGTGCTCATGACAGATGGACGTGGCTGTGCATCAAAGGTAAAAAAAAATTATATAAATACTGTTAAGTTTCTCACAAAAACCGATTGTTTCGTGTCTTAGGACATCAATGTATCAACACGAGCCGCAGGGTGTAATGTGGATTTGTCTGTGCATGTTTTTTGTTACTTTCAAAGGTTTGGTGCCATCCACTGCCATTAAATCACTAACAGACTGCACCGGTTTGAGTTAAAAATCTTTGTTTGTGTTCTGCTGAGGAAACAAAGTCACCTACATCTTGGATACCCTGAGGGGAAGCAGATAAACATCAAATTTTCATTTCTGGGTGAACTATCCCTTTAAGGAGAATTTTTTATAGAGACATTAGTATTGCTAACAGTGAAAGAAGCCATTAAACAAATATTTAAAATATATTTAAATAAGATGATTCATAATAAAAAAATAAATCATACAAACATACCTTCTTCTTGAGAGCACCCATCCATGTCCAGGTCAACAGTCTCTAAAAAAAGTAATAGAATATGAATGAGTCAGAAAGCTGAAACTGTGGTCAACTTTGCAAAAGTAGTCAAAAATAATACATAAATAGCAAAACAGACGGTCTTAAATGGTCCAGTTATAGTCAATTATAACTATAAAACCTGCTCTCCCCATCAGTATGTTAAAGGAGAAGCACACTTCCAGAACAATAGACAAATACATATAAATATAATTACAAATGCTTGTACTCTTATTCAATTCGATTATACTAAACTTGATTTTGCTACTCAATTCAAATTCTATACACTTCTCTAAAAGAGAATGATTTACAGATGGACAATCCTATCCTTTAAGGAAATTTTAAATAAAAAAGGCTTAATACCAGTCACATCAAGCTGAATTTCATCCAGATTCTTCCCTTTGAACTCTCCTAGCCGTCCCTTTTCCAAAGCTAAAAGAACTTTGCTAATTTTAGCAAGCTGGAGGGTTCCTTCTGGAAGACGGTAGTGCTTTCTGTGGACCTCAATGTTGTGGCCAAGGAAATCTGCCAACTGGTCGAGTTCTGTTGTTTTCAGGTTGAGAACGGTCGACAGAGTAGCAATGTGTTTCCTTAGTTTTGTCGAAGTTAGCGCTTTTGGATGTTTGATGTCATCACATTCGTTCACAAACTGCCTAATGCAATCAGAACCCCTCAAATAATGGACAGAGTGCGGCAATGCAAACAAGTAGCAGTTTTCTTTCAGCACTCCACATTCTTCTCGCTTCTCAGTCAAAGCATCAAGGGATTCCCTCATGACTGGAGTAAGGAGAACAGGGACTTTCCTTCCTCGCTTTCCTACTATGGCAATCCGGACAAAATGTTTGCAAAGCTTCTGCTCGAGCGCTGTAAGGGCCAGGTTAACATCTTGGTGAGTTTCTGATGTGTCCTTTGACAGGTACACAGACAAGGGCATTCGGGATACCTCTCCTGCTCTACGGCGGTTGAAGAGAATAACTTGTGCCAAGGTCACTTTAGCAAGGTCCTTCCAGTTTAAGGGAGAAGGATTTTCTCGCAGGGCATCAAGTTGTGTCTGCTGTTTCTCAGACAAATGGGAATGAAGTTTTTGGACATCTTGTGTGAACGGTAGAATTTGAGGAGAATTCCACTTGGTCTGATTAAGCTGAGTTAATGCTTGGCTCGCAATGTCAAATTTCCAACTCTCTTGATATAGCAGTGCAAATTCTTCAGCGTCTTTGGCTGTCTGTTGATCTTTCGTCTTTAATCCTTCAGATTTGATAAACATGGCCAATGCATGTAAGCCATGCCCAACTTTGCGAGCAAGCGATGGACGTTGATATTTTCCAGTTTTGTCACTGAATCCAGCGAGGCATCTTGCAGCCCTAACAACATGACTGTATTTTTCAGGTTTTATGAGTTCTTTGATGGACTTCACGTGTGTCATCTTTTTAGCTTCCAGTACCAGCCTGGCAAGCTCTCTCAGTTTTTGTCGAATATATTGGTGTTGGCTAATTACATTTTCATTCTTGTTGAACAGTCTGAATCCATATTCAAGAATGCAGCGGTCTTCCTTAATTGCAACGGCGACCTCATCCTGATTCATTTCATTTAAGAACTTCCAGTATGTGTCGCTAAGTCCAGTTGGAGCAGGTTCAGCAAACGCACACAGCGCTTGAACTCTTGTTTTACCTCGCTTGGAAGACTTGCCCTGAGGCTTGAAATTGCAGACTTGAAAATGTCGCCACATGACTCTTTTTCTGAAGAGCCCAAAGCAGTAAACACAGTGCATAAATTCTTGTCCTTCAGTTTTTTTTTTGGGTTGCTTCCACGGGATGAGTTTGCCTTGCCGGCTCTCCAAAACTTCAACATTATGTTCAAAGTTCCCCTTGTTTCGTATATAATCTAATTGCAGCCTCCTTTCTTTTGAGTTCTTTGGCAAACTCAATGCCTTCGCAACCTCGACCACATCACTGTGTCTACGCGACAAGTGCCTTGACATTTTTTGAACTACTTGGCCACAATACAAGCAATGATGTTTCTTGTTATATCTTCTAGAACCATCCTCCTTTTTCAAAACTGGATTAACATAGACGGATGGCTCTTCTTCAAGCGGAACTGAAATGCTCATCTCTTTGTTACTATATGTTCGCGCTGTTGTTTTCTCTCTGCTTCTTTCATCTCTGCTATTGGAAAATCTGCAATCTTGCACTGAGTCTTGACTTGTTTCAAATCTTCTCTGACCTGAAGACTCACACCTGCTCTGACTGGATGACTCACTTCTGCTCTGACTTGAAGACTGAAATTGGCTCTGACTTGACTTGCTTCTGCTCTGTGTAATAGCTGACTTTTGTTTATTTTTCAGTGATAACTCCAAGCTGCAGTCACTGCTATCCCCTGTGCTTTCTTCCCTGGGATCTGGGATATACTCATCCTCGCTATCGCCACACGAGTCATCTGATTCTACAAGATGCCTTTGAATCTTTAAAAAATAAATAAAGTTAACAGGATTAGTCTCTCCAAAATGAAGGAAAAAAAAGACTCACCTACAACACAAATGACTACGGTTCATCAGAGCACAAATGAATAGTTTTGGATGTGAAGAGACAGAATGGAAATGGACAGCATTTAAGTCATTTAGGCAAGATAATAAAAGTCCATATTAGAAATATTTTAACAATGATGTGTTATTTTAACATGAGTGATCTGATGAGCTTGATACAGTGAGGAAAAACAATATTTAATCCTCTGCATGTTTGCCCACTAACAAAGAAATGATCAGTGGTATAATGTTAACGGTAGGCTAATTTGAACAGTGAGAGACAAAACAAAATTCAGAAAAAAAACTCATAAAAATTAGGACTCCACTTTTTGAAATTCATTTTTCTTATGTTATTCTGTCTCTCACTGTTAAAATCAACCAATACATTTATAGACCAACCATTTATTTGCCAGTGGGTGAACATACAAAGTCAGCAGGGAATATAATTGATTTAAATATTTTTTTCAAATAACTTTTTTCTTTATGTAATGAAAGTTTATAACGGACAAACACACAAGCGTTAAAACTGTTGGTTGCCATCAATTTCCATTCATCATGTCTCTTAACATCTAAGTTTATTTTCTTAGTTGTATTTACGAGCAATGAAATTTATGCATATATGAAAGTTATTTGAGAGTTCTTTTAATACATTAGTACGATAAACTGACTAAAACTGTCAACTGCATGACATTCATTCTTTAAGGAAGCTAGGTAAAAATTTATTACAAGTAAATTAAATAAGAAATAAACTAGTAATTAAAAATTAGACCAAGGGACTAAAAACATTGAGAACACCAACCATTAAGTGACAAAGCATGAAAAAAAAAAATCACTTACAGGACGGAGAAAGCTTCTCTTTGGTCTTTCTAGAGCCATTTCCATCTTGGGAGTGGCAATCTCATCTGTGCTGTCATCACTTGGAACAGAAAAATCTGGTACCTTGTCCATCTGCCAAAAGGGAGTTAGGTCATGCTAGGATTGTTCACATTCTATCAAAATCATTTACAACAAAAATATTTTGGTAGAAATTAACTGTCAAATAGTTGGTACCAGAGCTTAAGAGGCATACCAAAATGCTTTTTGTCATCCTCAGCTTTGAAACAACTTCGCTGTCTGATTGCGAACTGGAATCCTCATCAGTTTCATCTACTATACTTTCACTCGAGTCAAACAGAGGCTCAGAATAATCAGGAACCGCATCCATCTGCCAAAAAGAGTGATTTTAATATATGGTTATACATTTTTGCTCACACTATTAAAATCAGCCACAGGCAAATGATGTTTGAGCCATTTACATAAACTTTACACAAGAATTTTAAGTACTGCATCGGAGGAATACCTGAATGTTTCCATTCCTTGTCTTCTGTTGAACAACACCAGAGGGTGGAGAGGTAGGGTTGTCTTTATCCTCATCAGTCTCATCACTTTCTGAATAATTTACTAGGCCAAACCCTCCAGTAAACACCTGAATATAATTAAACATATGTATTAAGAGTTAACTGGAACCATATATGTATAAGCAGTGTACTAATTTAGCACAAACACTTGGGCAAGAACCTAATAACAACAACATTTATCTAGTTTGACAGAGTGAACGGCCATCTAAAGTTGAGTCAGTTTAGCTTCATTTCTATAGCGCTTTATACAATAAAAATAGTTTTGAAGCAGCTTTTCATTGATCAGCTTGAATCATGGAATTATATATTTCCTGTTGAAGTCAGTTCCTTCTCAGTTCTGTCTATTGAGAAGATAATTATTAAATTTGTTTAGTTTGTCAAATCAAATCATTTTAATTCTTCTTAAATACTGTCATTGTTTAGTGTTGAACAATTGTCAGTCAGTTGTCACTGTTCAGCTGTTTAGTTTTTGATTCAGTTCTGCCTAAAAACGGTATAAATATCAATATAACGGAAAATACTTTAAACATGATGAATAAATGAGACTTCAACATTGGGGTGTTTATGAATCTGAAAGAAAACAGAGCCAAACAGCATTCCACAGAAGCTAGAGAAAAAGTCACACAAATGCAGATCAGGGAAAAGGCAATGTATAAGTGTTTTAATTTCCCACTGAGAACAACTGGAATAGAAAGTGGAAGCTACAGTACACCATCCAAGTACTAAAGAAGTTCAATGTTAAATCAGATAAGCCACAAAAATGCCAACAATTACAATTAAATAGCTAAATGTTCTTTCCTAGAGCTAACAGCTAGTGTCACAGCAACATTTAATATCGTGCAATGGATTACATCTAAAATACTCAACCTGAACATGTAGCAGCTTGTAAAGTGTTGAATTCTACCTGCAATAAGTTCAGTTTAAATAATGACAGGTGCTGTTCCAATTAATTAAAATCACTTTGAATGAGATCCATACGTGAGGGCCCCATAAGGCCAAGACTAGAAATGTGTGTGTGTGTATAAGGACCCCATAAGGCCAAGACTAGAAATGTGTGTGTGTGTATAAGGACCCCATAAGGCCAAGACTAGAAATGTGTGTGTATAAGGACCCCATAAGGCCAAGACTAGAAATGTGTGTGTGTGAACTTAACTGTAAAATCATTACTTTGGGTTGAGGGCCCCATAAGGCCAAGACTAGAAATGTGTGTGTGACGCTTAACCTGACAGAAACCTTTCTAGTTTTACTGTCCTGCTGCGCACTAACTGTTTCCTCAATCAGAACTCTAACATATCACCCAATGATGATAAACATAGTGTGAACCTGTTTCTTTAATAGAAACTATGAAATCTAAGAGCTCAATAGTTTGAGATGATTGTCTACATTACTCTTTTACCTGTGTGATTTCATCATCCATTTTGGGGTCATCATCGGATGGGTGATCTGTTGGGGACGAGTCGGTCTGTAGAGCAGAAGACTGCTTCTTTGGACCCTGCAAATCAGACAAAAACAGAACAAGAACCTGTGAAGAACTGACAAGTGTAATGTATTCAGGCATTTACAAGAGACACATGTTATCTCATGTAAAAACAGTCTCTCAACTAGCATATAGTTGAAATCTAAACCCATTTACAGATCCTTCCTAGAGCTAACAGCTAGTGTCACAGCATCATTTAATATCGTGCAATGGATTACATCTAAAATACTCAACCTGAACATGTAGCAGCTTGTAAAGTGTTGAATTCTACCTGCAATAAGTTCAGTTTAAATAATGACAGGTGCTGTTCCAATTAATTAAAATCACTTTGAATGAGATCCATACGTGAGGGCCCCATAAGGCCAAGACTAGAAATTTGTGTGTATAAGGACCCCATAAGGCCAAGACTAGAAATGTGTGTGTGTGTATAAGGACCCCATAAGGTCAAGACTAGAAATGTGTGTGTGTGAACTTAACTGTAAAATCATTACTTTGGGTTGAGGGCCTCATAAGGCCAAGACTAGAAATGTGTGTGTGACGCTTAACCTGACAGAAACCTTTTTAGTTTTACTGTCCTGCTGCACACTAACTGTTTCCTCAATCAGAACTCTAACATATCACCCAATGATGATAAACATAGTGTGAACCTGTTTCTTTAATAGAAACTATGAAATCTAAGAGCTCAATAGTTTGAGATGATTGTCTACATTACTCTTTTACCTGTGTGATTTCATCATCCATTTTGGGGTCATCATCGGATGGGTGATCTGTTGGGGACGAGTCGGTCTGTAGAGCAGAAGACTGCTTCTTTGGACCCTGCAAATCAGACAAAAACAGAACAAGAACCTGTGAAGAACTGACAAGTGTAGTGTATTCAGGCATTTACAAGAGACACATGTTATCTCATGTAAAAACAGTCTCTCAACTAGCATATAGTTGAAATCTAAACCCATTTACAGATCCTTCCTAGAGCTAACAGCTAGTGTCACAGCAAGATTTAATATCGTGCAATGGATTACATCTAAAATACTCAACCTGAACATGTAGCAGCTTGTAAAGTGTTGAATTCTACCTGCAATAAGTTCAGTTTAAATAATGACAGGAGCTGTTCCAATTAATTAAAATCACTTTGAATGAGATCCATACGTGAGGGCCCCATAAGGCCAAGACTAGAAATTTGTGTGTATAAGGACCCCATAAGGTCAAGACTAGAAATGTGTGTGTGACGCTTAACCTGACAGAAACCTTTCTAGTTTTACTGTCCTGCTGCACACTAACTGTTTCCTCAATCAGAACTCTAACATATCACCCAATGATGATAAACATAGTGTGAACCTGTTTCTTTAATAGAAACTATGAAATCTAAGAGCTCAATAGTTTGAGATGATTGTCTACATTACTCTTTTACCTGTGTGATTTCATCATCCATTTTGGGGTCATCATCGGATGGGTGATCTGTTGGGGACGAGTCGGTCTGTAGAGCAGAAGACTGCTTCTTTGGACCCTGCAAATCAGACAAAAACAGAACAAGAACCTGTGAAGAACTGACAAGTGTAATGTATTCAGGCATTTACAAGAGACACATGTTATCTCATAGTCTCTCAACTAGCATATAGTTGAAATCTAAACCCATTTACAGATCCTTCCTAGAGCTAACAGCTAGTGTCACAGCATCATTTAATATCGTGCAATGGATTACATCTAAAATACTCAACCTGAACATGTAGCAGCTTGTAAAGTGTTGAATTCTACCTGCAATAAGTTCAGTTTAAATAATGACAGGTGCTGTTCCAATTAATTAAAATCACTTTGAATGAGATCCATACGTGAGGGCCCCATAAGGCCAAGACTAGAAATGTGTGTGTGTATAAGGACCCCATAAGGCCAAGACTAGAAATGTGTGTGTGTGTGTATAAGGACCCCATAAGGCCAAGACTAGAAATGCGTGTGTGACGCTTAACCTGACAGAAACCTTTCTAGTTTTACTGTCCTGCTGCACACTAACTGTTTCCTCAATCAGAACTCTAACATATCACCCAATGATGATAAACATAGTGTGAACCTGTTTCTTTAATAGAAACTATGAAATCTAAGAGCTCAATAGTTTGAGATGATTGTCTACATTACTCTTTTACCTGTGTGATTTCATCATCCATTTTGGGGTCATCATCGGATGGGTGATCTGTTGGGGACGAGTCGGTCTGTAGAGCAGAAGACTGCTTCTTTGGACCCTGCAAATCAGACAAAAACAGAACAAGAACCTGTGAAGAACTGACAAGTGTAGTGTATTCAGGCATTTACAAGAGACACATGTTATCTCATGTAAAAACAGTCTCTCAACTAGCATATAGTTGAAATCTAAACCCATTTACAGATCCTTCCTAGAGCTAACAGCTAGTGTCACAGCAAGATTTAATATCGTGCAATGGATTACATCTAAAATACTCAACCTGAACATGTAGCAGCTTGTAAAGTGTTGAATTCTACCTGCAATAAGTTCAGTTTAAATAATGACAGGAGCTGTTCCAATTAATTAAAATCACTTTGAATGAGATCCATACGTGAGGGCCCCATAAGGCCAAGACTAGAAATTTGTGTGTATAAGGACCCCATAAGGTCAAGACTAGAAATGTGTGTGTGACGCTTAACCTGACAGAAACCTTTCTAGTTTTACTGTCCTGCTGCACACTAACTGTTTCCTCAATCAGAACTCTAACATATCACCCAATGATGATAAACATAGTGTGAACCTGTTTCTTTAATAGAAACTATGAAATCTAAGAGCTCAATAGTTTGAGATGATTGTCTACATTACTCTTTTACCTGTGTGATTTCATCATCCATTTTGGGGTCATCATCGGATGGGTGATCTGTTGGGGACGAGTCGGTCTGTAGAGCAGAAGACTGCTTCTTTGGACCCTGCAAATCAGACAAAAACAGAACAAGAACCTGTGAAGAACTGACAAGTGTAGTGTATTCAGGCATTTACAAGAGACACATGTTATCTCATGTAAAAACAGTCTCTCAACTAGCATATAGTTGAAATCTAAACCCATTTACAGATCCTTCCTAGAGCTAACAGCTAGTGTCACAGCAAGATTTAATATCGTGCAATGGATTACATCTAAAATACTCAACCTGAACATGTAGCAGCTTGTAAAGTGTTGAATTCTACCTGCAATAAGTTCAGTTTAAATAATGACAGGAGCTGTTCCAATTAATTAAAATCACTTTGAATGAGATCCATACGTGAGGGCCCCATAAGGCCAAGACTAGAAATTTGTGTGTATAAGGACCCCATAAGGCCAAGACTAGAAATGTGTGTGTGTGTGTATAAGGACCCCATAAGGCCAAGACTAGAAATGCGTGTGTGACGCTTAACCTGACAGAAACCTTTCTAGTTTTACTGTCCTGCTGCACACTAACTGTTTCCTCAATCAGAACTCTAACATATCACCCAATGATGATAAACATAGTGTGAACCTGTTTCTTTAATAGAAACTATGAAATCTAAGAGCTCAATAGTTTGAGATGATTGTCTACATTACTCTTTTACCTGTGTGATTTCATCATCCATTTTGGGGTCATCATCGGATGGGTGATCTGTTGGGGACGAGTCGGTCTGTAGAGCAGAAGACTGCTTCTTTGGACCCTGCAAATCAGACAAAAAAAAAGTAAATTTCTGTGTGTGTGTGTATATATATATATATATATATATATATATACACACACACACACCCAAAAAAGTAGTTGTGTTAGTCTAACTCACCTTGTTACGCCATGGCCATTGTGCATCACCATAGTTATATTCAATTTCACTTCCGATTTCAATTCTTTTCATGGCAAATAGACACAAATGGGGCCTGTTATTTACTATGATTTTTTTCATAGAGCAGTTGGGAGATTTGTGATTGTCATTGCATAGTCTTCCCAGAGAGCCATCTTCTTTGGATGCATCAATACTAAAAGGTATAAAAAAAACTTTGTAAGTTCATTTAAAGAAAAACCCTTTAAATATTTAAATATCATGTGCACAAATGGTCAGATTACACGAAAGAGACATTTAAATTACACATCAACTGTAACTGTAAGACATACAAAGCAGAAAGTCCTAATCAACAAAAGTGCTTATCATCAGCCTAAAATGTTAAAGTCGCCCTGTAGTGAAACTCAAGTTTTGAATGTTGATAATGTACAGCATATTGCTCCAAATACCATTGCGGAGTATATTAACTTAAAACTGCCGAGGACCACAGAACAGACAGAAAAACATTAAAATCACCCATAGAATTGAGTACACAGGGGCTGTATTATCGGAATTAACTGCTGATTATGCTTTTGCTCATTAACTATTCAGAAGTGTGTTGCATGGCATACATGTTTCCCAGATGTCTCAAAACATGCATCTGTACATACTTACCACCAGTGACGTTGCTGCCACTCAAAATCAAATAGAAATGTACTCTGTAACTCTGTGTAGTGTCTCGCCTGGAATTCCTCTGCAGCAACGAGTTCCCCCTTGTATTCCAAGACAAAAGCTCCCGGTTCAACAGGCTGGTTAGCAAATACTCCTCTACCTATAAAGACATAATTAGAAAGACACTTAATTTGGGGAAAAAGTTGTTGCCTTGACACTTTTGGAGGTGAAACTAGGGATTCAGAGTATTAACCGAATGTAAACAAATAGGAAAGAAAGAAAGAAAGAAAGAAAACTCTACTAATTTACCATTTCCAACTACAATGGTATACATTATTATGTAAGTGTATGCAAATGAGAGGTACTGATAAATTCACATCAACATACCTTTGTTTCTATCTATATATCTTTCCACAAACTCTGGTTTGTCACATGAAGACAAAATATAGGTCCTTGCTTCGTCAGCAGGCCGTATCCTCTTTCTTCTTTTGGACATTATAGCTTTTTATAAAATAAAATACAGACACATCCACAAAGAAAAAGTATGAATTTAGCATGAGAGACAAAAAACAAGCAAATTCAAGTCATTAATATTCAAGTGGAGCTGTCACTGGCATTAATGTATCAACTAACATAATCAACAATACATATATTAAAGCATTAATTAATCTTAACTAATGTTAATTATATTAAAATACAGTCGTTCATTGTTAGGTCAAGTTAATTCACAGAACATTATTTAATGTTAACAAGCACAACTTTTGATTTTAATAATGCATTAGTAGATATTGAAATTTACATTAAGATTAATAAATGCTGTAGTAGTATTGTTCTTCTTAGTTCATGTTAACAAAAGTAACTAACTAATGAAACTTACTGTAAAGTGTTACCAAAAAATACGTAGTCAAATTATCAACTGCAATAAAACATGCTTCTTTCTTCTGCTGTCAACACCATTATTAGTCTAGAGATAAGATTAGCAAGCTAACGCTAGCGATCTGAATAAACTAGCACATCATTATTATTAACCATCAATTTCATACGTTACGAAACGGAGAAAGCATTTGAACGAAACTACATCATGTACAAAGTCAAATAACATAAACCTACCTGTTATTCACCTGAAGAGATTCTTCCGTTTACATCCACTTGAAAATGCAGAAATCCAGAAAAGTCCGTCTTTCCATGTGCTATTAACAACGAGCGATCTCAGTACAATGGTCACTTTACTTCATTAAGCACCATTCTACTGATATGAGTAGGAATTGACACAAAACTACATCAAATGTACAGTCAAATAATATAAACCTAACTTACCTGCTGCTCTCAAGAAGAGTGAAGTTCGTCTGTTCGACGTTAAACCGCATTGAACTTCCGGTTGATAACGCGCGTAACCGAATATAAACGACCCCTCCCTTTCCGTGAACTATTAGCAATTAGCCGTGTGATTAAAAAGGTTTTTCATTAAGCATCGTTCTGTTGATATGGGTAGTAATTGACACGAAACTCAAATGCAGTAAAATAATATAAACCTACCTGTTGCTCACATTAAGTATTTTTTCCCTTGGTACAGAGTTGAAACACGTTAAATTATAGATGTAAAATAAGGAATTAACACTGTCAATCACAGAAACTAAACAGCTCCTCCCTTTCCGTGAGCTAAAATAACACACACTTCCGGTAGTGTGTATCTGCGGCACTACCGCACTTTGAGATATGGGGGCGATAGAGAGCGCAAACACACATACACACAGAACCATACTTTGTCACCTTGTGGGGAAAGTGAAAAAAAGGCATGAGACACACCAGGAGAGGCTTATGAGGCTGTTTAAATGAAAATCGGTGTGGGGCCCACTATTTTGGGCCCCACAAGGCTGTTGGACCCCACACTGTTGGTGGGCTCCTTGTCACCGGGCCCAACAAAGTAAGAAATACAAGTACACACACACACACACACACACACACTCTCACACACACACACACACACACACACACACACACACACACACACACACACACACACACACACACACACACACAGACAGACAGACACACACACACACACACACAGACAGACACACACACACACACACACACACACACACACTCACACACTCACACACTCTCACACACACACACACACACGCACACACACACACACACACACACACACACACACACACACACACACACACACACACACACATACTTGTTTTTCTCCCATAAGGGGGTCCATCGTTTTTTACCAAATTATGGGGTCCACCATTTCCAGTGGATCTATGCATGTATAAAAAATCAAGCAAGATTATGACCAGTTTTTAATAATAAATATCACTTAAATGTAACAAAATTCAAACAAAAATTTCTCCATGTCTGTTTCTGAGTCACTTGTGGGGTTCGGGTTTAAACATTTAGAACTTGTGAGGTCCGCTATTACAGATACACACATATTTCTAGTTTTTATATCCTAACGGGGAACAAAAGGTACTATCTGGAAATTTACATTAGTTTGGCTTTGATTATCATATTTTATAGATTAGAATTTATATCTTTTAAATTAATTAGCTCACAAACCTATTAGCTTTGTCACTCCTATGATTGGCTGAGCTACATATGAGGCAGAAAACATCTAAAATGGCATTTAGAGAAATTACTTCCAGCTTAACAGATCTCAAATCCTAGTTTCTTCTAAAATCTGAGTACTCAAATTTTGATCCAACTGAACTTTACCTGCATAGTACTGGTCATGGAATGGACTCCTATAATGCAGTGTTGATAGAGGGATCTTGGTTTCTCCCTGGGTATTTTTCTCCATTTCTATTGAAATTGTGTTCCTAGCCAGTAACCTTTGTTTTATTTAACAGTGCCTAAAGACAATTAAGTTAACATAGACCTCACCATTCATCCAAGGAACAAAGAATTGAGAATGTGAAATACATAATTTTTCCCTATAAAGCTGAATTGGGGCAATGTAAGCACTGTAAAGAAAATGACTTGAAAACATGTTTTTCCTTTTGTACACGCCATGAGTAATATTTTAGACGCACAGTAAAAAAAAAAAAAAAAAAAAGATAAAAAAGTACAACATATGTCCTCAATGAAAATGTATTTGGTAACAATACACAATGGACAGTTCCATACAAAAAGAGGTTAGACTGCATTTTACATTTCAAATGAATACTAAAAACACTTTGGTCAAATCTTTGGTCAATTTGATGTCGAAGAACATGCTTTAATAAGGATTCACAACAGCCTTTTTCCTTGATATAAAAAACTGAACATAAAAAAAGAGATTTTCCTCGGTCGTCAATGTTTTTCTTTCGTATTTTAAAAAACATTAAAGGGTTAGTTGACCCAACTGAACTTTGCCTTTGGAATACATAACTTTTTTCCTGTGGTGGGAAGAGCAAATGACAGACACAGTGGGTGTAGAGTCAGGCCTAGGAGAGGCTTTTATTAAACAAAAGAAAAGTGTCCAAAGGAGGGGAAAGTGTCCAACAAAAAACAGGGAATTTGGTGTCCTCTTCGTGCAGGGGATTCCTTGAAGAAGCGACAGTGTTCGATAGGGAAGGGTCCAGTAAGGGATGAAGTCCAGAGGCCGCACACGCTGCCCTCTCAGGACACTAGCGTGCAGGCACAGGGAAGAGACCGGTCTCTCGAGGAGAGGCACGCCTGGCATTTAAGCAGCGGCGGTGATGAGGCTTCATTCACATCAGGTGTGCCTCATCACATCAAGCTGTTTTGGTGCCACTCCCCACCGCCCCCACCCCCAAGCGACATCCAGCCTCCACCCACACGGTGCGCTACCTTCCTCAACTAGGCTCCAGCGGTTGGAGTGGGTGGGGATACCTCTCTGAAGCAATGCTCCCTCTCGAAACGCACTGAAACAGGGACAGAAAAACTGGGATTTAGTCCTCCCAGCTGCAAAAGGGGCAAGTGCTATCTTCAAACTTTTGTGAGCGAGAGGGAATGACATCATCAGATGTTGCCCTACTGTGCTGTCTAAGCCACACTGGTGGAGAATGCAGGCAAGGCGGAGCTTAGACAGCACAGTAGGGCAACATCTGATGATTTTTTGAAGGAGATAGCACTTGCCCCTTTTGCAGCTGGGAGGCCGTTTAATTTAGTATCACTTATCCTGCGGTTGGTTGAGGCTGTCGACTAAATCCCAGTTTTTCTGTCCCTGTTTCAGTGCGTTTCGAGAGGGAGCATTGCTTCAGAGAGGTATCCCCACCCACTCCAACCGCTGGAGCCTAGTTGAGGAAGGTAGCGCACCGTGTGGGCGGAGGCTGGATGTCGCTTGGGGGTGGGGGCGGTGGGGAGTGGCACCAAAACAGCTTGATGTGATGAGGCACACCTGATGTTAATGAAGCCTCATCACTGCCGCTGCTTAAATGCCAGGCGTGCCTCTCCTTGAGAGACCGGTCTCTTCCCTGTGCCTGCACGCTAGTGTCCTGAGAGGGCAGCGTGTGCGGCCTCTGGACTTCATCCCTTACTGGACCCTTCCCTATCGAACACTGTCGCTTCAAGGAATCCCCTGCACGAAGGGGACACCAAATTCCCTGTTTATTTTGGACACTTTCCCCTCCTTTGGACACTTTAATTTTCTTATGTTTAATAAAAGCCTCTCCAAGGCCTGACTCTACACCCACTGTGTCTGTCATTTGCTCTTCCCACCACATTCCCTAAAAATGCTGATTTGGGGAACTAACCTTTAGTTGAAAACAATTAGAACTTGTTTCCCCGAGGTGAACGCTTGTAGGAAGGCTGAAATACCCGCATTTTAATGTACTTTTTTTCTTATGGAAGAAATGCGGTTTTTGATGAAATATTTCACTGCCTTCCAGTCTCGATTTACTAAAACTTCAGCTTCTGCATCAACGCAATGCTGACAGTCCATTTTCCCTGGAACTTGGTTTCTCACAATGAATTTCCTTAGGTGCCTTTCGACTGCAGCACATTCATCTGATGTCCAGCTTCTTTTGACTGCAGTTTGTTTGCCTAAGTATACAGGAAAAAAAAAAAAAGAATAGTTAAATCATCAGAACTGAAAGAAAACAAAAATCTGAAAGACAAACAGACAGCTATATGAGAAATGGACTTAAAAAAAAAATCAACATTAAGTAACATTGCCTCTACATGTCTACTAACTTTGTTGGGAGACCATCACAAAGAGTTAGAGGATATTAAGTAGACAGATTTCTAATAAGTTAGTTGACATGTAAGTGTAACATTAATTGTCAACATAATGTTCAAAAAGGACCATCAAAATATTACCAATGATTTTGTCATGTACTGATAAACACAGCAACATGACACAGATGGGAACATGCATGTTAAAATACAGGTGCATCTCAAATTGGAATATCCTAAAAGGTTTTTGTTTGCAACTTATTTCAAAAACTGAAACTTTAATATATTCTAGATTCATTGATTAATTACATGTAAAGTTAAACATTCCTTAAGTTTTTTTGTTTTAATTTTGAAGATTAGAACGTACAGCTCAAGTCAAAAATCCAGTATCTCAAAATATTACAATACTTGCAAAGATCAATCAACAAAAAAGGATTTGCAAAACATAAGTTCAAGTTCTTTAGAGTATGTTCATTTATGTACTCAATTCTTGCTCAGCAGCACACAAATGACAGCATCAGTGAGGTGTGGCGTGTAAGTGATCAGCCTGTGGCACTGCTGAGGCACTACTGAACCTTCAGATCGCCTGTATATTGTTGGATCCACTGTTTCTCATCTTTCTCTTGAAAATAGCCAACAGATTCTCAATGGGGTTCCGGTCAGGCATGTTGGCTGGCCAATAAAGCACGGTAATATCATGGTCAGCAAAACAACTTGGAAGTGGTTTTGGCACTGTGGGCAGGTGCTAAAGTCCTGCTGGAAAAGGAAAGCAGCATCTTCATAAAGCTTGTCAGCAGATGAAAGCATAAAATGCTCCAAAATCTCTTGGTAGACGCTACATTGACTTTGCACTTGATACTGTAAAACACAGTGGACCAACACCAGCAGACGTCAAGGCACCCCATGGTATTACTGACTTCAGAATCTTCTCAATGGACTTCTGTGCCTCTCCAGGCTTCCTCCAGACTCTGGGATCATGATTTCAACATGAAATGCAAAAATTACTTTTATCTGAAAAGAGGACTTTGGACCACTGAGCAACATTCCAGTTAATTTTCTTCTAAGCTCAGGTAATATGCTTCTGATGTTGTTTCTGTTTCAGAAGTGGCTTGGTAGTGCTTTTCCTGAAGATGTCTGAGTGTGGAGACTCTTGATGTGCTAACTCCGGCTTCAGCCCACTCCTACTGAAGCTCTCCTAAGTGTTTGAATCGGCTTTGTTTGACAGTATTCTCAAGCTAACAGTCATGCCTGCTGCTTGTGCACCTTTGCCTACTCAATTTCTTTCTTCCAGTCAACTTTGCATTTAATATGCTTTGATAAAGCACTCTCTAAACAGCCACCCCATTTAGTAATGACCTTCTGTAACTTACCCTCTGTGTGGAGGGTGTCAATGGGTGTCTCCTGGACCAATGCCAAGTCAG
This sequence comes from Garra rufa, assembly GCF_049309525.1. Classification (NCBI taxonomy): domain Eukaryota; kingdom Metazoa; phylum Chordata; class Actinopteri; order Cypriniformes; family Cyprinidae; genus Garra; species Garra rufa. The sequence goes on from NC_133373.1 coordinate 46,101,693, forward strand.
CAGTCTTCTCCATTAGTGTGGTTTCAAAGAACAAGAGATACCGGGAATTTATACTGTAGGTATGGTCATTTAATGAAACTCAAATGTAAATTTTCCAACATTTTGAGACGCTGAATTTGACTTTCATGAGTTGTACGCTCTAATTATCAAAATAGAAAAATCGTTTTACTTTACATGTAATGAATCCAGAACATATGAAAGATTTTTTTTTAAGTTACAATAAAAAAAAAGTGAAAAAAAAAAAACCCAACTACGATGATATTCAAATTTTTTGGGATGCACCTGTATATACAGATGAACATATTTGGTGCAGGTTCTTTTGTATTGTACGTTTTACAAATCAGGAATGCCGTTTAAGGGGAGTGCGGAACTGCAATAAAAATAAAAAAAACAATACAAAAAAAAAAACTGACCTTTTTTTTTACCCATTGAGTTAAAGGAGAACTCCGGTGTGATTTTGACCTAAAGTGTATTGAATCATGATACCGAGTGTAAACGTACCTTGCATATCTCATCTCGTCTTGTCCACTGCTGTCCGAAATCTGGGGTCAGTTAGCCGATGCTCACAACAGCTTGTCAATGATATTCAATCGGGCATCGAAGGAGCCATGTAAATAAATCACTGTTTTACGCCATTTACGAGGCACAAAGTAGCTCCAGACTTCATTGGTAGACTTCCAAGGGCCCTGACATTTAAAACGAGACATTGAGAACTTAGAAAAAGCACCGGTAGTTTATTTACAAGTAGATTTATACAGACAGTAACGGCAAGGAGTTTAGCGGCCGCCGCCATCTTAAATGTAGTCACGATAAGTCGAGTGTCGATCACCAAGGAATTTATCAGCTTATCAACGTACCAGGTTGTAGTTTCCTTGGTGCTCGACACTCGACTTATCGTGACTACATTTAAGATGGCGGCGGCAGCTAAACTTCTTGCGGTTACTGTCTGTATAAATCTACTTGTAAATAAACTACCGGTGCTTTTTCTAAGTTCTCAATGTCTCGTTTTAAATGTCAGGGCCCTTGGAAGTCTACCAATGAAGTCTGGAGCTACTTTGTGCCTCGTAAATGGCGTAAAACAGTGATTTATTTACATGGCTCCTTCGATGCCCGATTGAATATCATTGACAAGCTGTTGTGAGCATCGGCTAACTGACCCCAGATTTCGGACAGCAGTGGACAAGACGAGATGAGATATGCAAGGTACGTTTACACTCGGTATCATGATTCAATACACTTTAGGTCAAAATCACACCGGAGTTCTCCTTTAACATTGTACAACGACACTTCCCTTTAATAAGGTGCATTATTTGACATTATTCATGGGTCTACAAAAGAACAATGCAGTGTTTGAATTGGTGGCCTTGTTCATGATCTCCCTAAAATAAAAATAAAACTACTCTGTATAGATTCTTAGAACATGCTTGACACAGACATGAGAAATATTCGTATAGAATATTTTAAGTGTGTAGTCTGAAATTTAGTCAGTCATGTCAAAAACAAATATTCTCTGATAAAATAATCCGTACGGAACCAAGGCGAGGTAGTTGCTACCGTCTGAGCTCATTATCTGCAATGTATCGTTTGAATTTGATCTATTCCTAACGACGATTCCAATAAGATAAAAATCCATTAAAAAGTTATGTCAAACATTTAGATGTCAAATGTATATTCTGTCTTTTTAATGTATTTATTCCTTTCCTTCAGAAAAACAACAACTAGAATAATATAAATGTAAAACCTTAAAATGTTAAAGACTAGTAATAAAATGGAAACAAACAAATCAATTAGCAATAGCATAAACAAAACTGATCAAATGCCAGGTACAACCCAGGCAATGGTTTTCTTTCATAAATAAAATATTGATTAGCCCTCATTTCATGAGTTCACACTTGCATATAATTAGGTGAAGTACGTAAAGCATGTTTGGCGGGCTGTCTAGGGAAGGCCTCCGAGCTCGGGAATGGCCCGAACCTAGAGTAGCCTCCCGTATAGGTTTAAAAAGAACTCGGAATGAGGAGATAAGGTGGTGGAGGGATGCTGATAAACCATCAAATGGGTAGAGGCAAGTCAACTGTATTTATATCTGATGTAGATTAACTTGAGTGCGTTCCACTTGTGTTAATTAGGCTAAGTATCTGACGCGCTCCTCCCGAACTTTGTTAATAAAACATTAACTGACTGAATATCTTTCGTAATTTTAATGATTTTCTTTTGTTCTTTGATTAACATTAACGACAGACGGCACGTTTATTAGATGGCTGTCTCTTTAACACTGAACATGCGTTTTCTTTCTCACCTGTTTACGTTCACTTAAGACTAGGGCTGTCAATCGATTAAAATTTTTAATTGCGATTAATCGCATGGTTGTCTTGTGTTAACTCGCGATTAATCGCACATTTTTATCTGTTCTAAATGTACCTTAAATTAACACTTTTTAAAGTTTTTAGTACTCTAATCAACATTGGCATGGATGCTTTAAGCAAATATGTGTTTATTATCAGTGAAACCATACTTGACTAGACTAACTTGTTTCAAATGTCATAGATGTTTTTCAAATAACTTGTTCATGTCTATTAGACACATGAAAAAAAGAACATAGAAACACCAGGTTCCCATTACTTCTCTTTCTTTGCACTGAGCAATTTACTTACACAAGCCTGTTTACATTATTTGCAGGACAGGGCAGCTCACTTCTTCTGAACATGCAAAATCTACATTTATTATTACATTTGTTTGCCTCTCAGTGCCCACATACTGTCATTTGATGCAGCCACGTTCTCAACAAAACTGTTTCCATTGTTTTGATGTAATATTTCTGTTATCAGATAACCAAAGTAATATGAAATAATAACTGAAAAAAAAAATCCTGAATTATGATCATGATTCAATCACTGAAAAGAATCATTTACCGGCATCTGGACATAAGTCACTATTCCCTGCATTATTATCGTTGTTTTTAACTTCCTGTTTGAATGCCTTCAGGATCCTTTGACTTTTTAGGAGTTTGGCCTGTACTGATTGGAGAGCCTGGTCTCATGCAAATGCGCACTAGCACGACTTTCTGTATCTATTTGGCGTGCTATTAACAAGCTGAAATTAACTTTGGAGTACATATGAAATGCAATTATGCATGTGTTTGACGTGCATTTAATACGCCATTTTCGCTCGTATGTGGCTTTACGCATCAACCACACAGCAACAATCCTAACGTAGCCCGACTCCGCTTGCATTCATTAAATATGGCAGAAGTGCCGGTGTACGCAAAATGATAAAAAACAGAAGTACTTGCGTACCGGCCCACTTCAAGCACTGGAATGAACATAACATCTGTTTTAACCGAAAGCGCTGCTCCACTGCCGCTCGCTGAACAGAGCAGACGCAGATATGAAGAGAGGGAGGTGCGCGCGCATTCATTGGGAGACCTCACGCACGTTCAGCAAAACCGAAGAGCCTCAGAAACTAAATTGGGTTTGTCCAATTATGTGTTTGTGTATTGTTGCTAGACACTTTTCGCTAGGTTGGCAGCACTGCATCCATTTAACTATGGGCTATAGTGGGTCAAACAGAAATGCGCGCTGCGTTAATCGCGCGTTAATAAAATTAGTGCTGTTAAAATTAATTTGCATTAACGCGTTAATGTTGACAGCCCTACTTAAGACCAAAAAACTCTGTTTATGATGATTTACTGACATATTTCGTGCATATTGGTCAATAAATATAAAAGAAAAGTCAGTTACAGTCCAGAACAACCTTTTCTTTATGGAAATACACGGAACTGTTTGAGAACGGACACAGATCGGGAACCCGCATCAGGACCGCAGTTAAAGATCAGCTGTACCATCAATCCACTTTATTTTTCTAAGCTCACCTCTCTTTTTGGCCGACTTTGTTTGCGGTTGCAAATATACTGTGGAAGTAGGTTCCTGAATGGATGTCACACTGTCCTCAGCTTCTGGAATGAATTCATCTGAGTGCAAGAAGAAGTATTTAATGAAATAAAACATATACATTAGCTGCAAGCAACACAAGATTATGATCAATCACGCATAAGTTTCAGTCATTTAGGTACGTCCCATTAAATGTTCAGATGTTAAAGTTTGTTTACAAGTTTTTAGTTAGTCATGAGATACGTTACAAAAACAGGTGTGGCATCATGACAATGAACTTGCCAGTTTAGTCTGTGGGAGTTTAGGCAGGACTTTGATACTAAGGACTTTTGACTACTTTAGACTAGGGCTCCAAAAAAAAAAAATCACTACTGTGCAAACAGCCAAATGACGTAATCAGTCCAAGATGACAGCAGCCATATTGGGATCTTTTGGTTTTACTTTTCTATAGTGGAAGTAGAGAGGTGTCATAAATTTTTTGTGTGTGTCTATAATTTAAAGTAAAGTTATATCATCGGAACAAGCAATTTACGGTAGGAAATGTTTTAACCTCGTTACATTATGGTATTAACAGTAAAAAAATTACCAGCTTACAAAAAATAAGATCGTACTGGTGCTTGAATTCCTTGAAAATGCTTGAATTTTAAATGTAGTGTTTTCAAGGTTTGAAAAATGCTTGGATTTTGGATACAGTGCTTGAAAGTGCAGTTGCATTGGTTTCATATTAATTCGCTTTCATTCTAAACAATTATTTTTTGTTATGCTTATGCTTTAATGCCTCTGATGGAACAGAGCGAGAGATAAGACATGCCGGGAGGTTGTTGCATGACAAATACAAATTATGTTTGAAATGAGAACTCTGGGCTCACAAAAACCGCCAGTCCGACATCCCTGGGCTATTTTAGTCAACTACCAAAATGTTTGACCGGACTGCCCGACAGGCTATCATAAAGTAGAGGGCTTAACTGCTTAATTTAGTTGTATCAAATTTAAGGGCATAAAAAGTTTGTTAATTTTAATATAATATGAAAATACTAATTTATAATTAATAATAATTTAAAGAGGTCTTACATTTGGGGATGGAAAGACTAGAATCACGATAGGGCTGGATAAAACTTCAAAAGGCAATGATGCACACTTCAAAGTCAAAACGCGGCACGGATGTCTTTATATGAATATATCTGAAGAGAACCAACTGTCCTCAGAAACGTGTCGTGGGCACTGATCTATAATGAAGAACATTATATCATCATTATATAGATCAGTAGTCTTTGCCATTTTAATTACCATCCCTGGTAAAACTGCCTTAATGCTGCTTTGTGTACAGCTATTACTAGGGAAACCGTAATATTTCACCACCTTAGCATCCAAGATGTTAGTACTTAAAGATTACATGTAAATATATTGTATACAATTATTTTAGTTTTTTTGTTTACCTGGATGTAAGCACAGTGCAGTGTTAATGCTTAAACTGCATTTACAATGTTTAAAGTGGCTGACAATAATAAATATTGTTGGTCATTATGGTGGTACTTGGAAAGCCAGCTGTCGAGTCACAGCCCTGATGAATGTAAAAGCTGGGTATGGAGCACAAGACATTGAAAAAGCTGCAAGATGAGATGCAAATGGTATATTTTAGTAGTGTCAAAATTAGCAAAATAACATGTGGTTCATTTTTTCTAGATTACCACAGTAAAAATATTTAATGCAATAAAAACAGGGGCAGGGCTAGGGTTAGCCATCCCCATTTACAACTTTTGCCTCTGTCTATTTTATTTATTTTATGAGATGCAGAACGTCTTTACGAGCACATCAAACGAGAGGCGTTTCAAACACACACTAACTTCGCCTCCACGCCAGGCTCGACTCGGCCTGTATCATTTCATATCAAACTACAAAAGAAACTATGTGCATGCAATGTCATAGGTTAAGGAATTAAGTTCCAAAAAAGGGGATTAAGCTGCCTTAAAACTGTGCATGACATAAGTTCTATATGCATCACATTAAAAACATCTATGAAATTGTAAAAACTGTCCTGAGGCTCCCCAGCATCATCTCCCTCATCTAAATCACCCCATTACACTCTCAGCTCTTCCATAGAGACTAAGTAAAAAAAAAAAAACAAAAAAAAAAACTAAAAGGTCATGTACAGCAGCCGTATTTAAATAACAACAGCTGTTTTGATGTGTTAATCCAAAAAAAAAAAGACATTAACTTATGTAGCTTTAAGGATTTCTTTAAAAATGTATTTAGAATTAGTATTTGATAACTTTATAAAATTTTTGTACATATCTGCTGAAGGGCACAGGTAGCTAAATATTTAACTTATTATAATGGGTTTATTTTAGTGGTGGGCCGTTATCGGCGTTAACGTGCTGCGTTAACGTGAAACTCTTATCGCGCGATAAAAAAAATATCGCCGTTAATCTATTCTCAAATTTGGGTTGGGAGCTGGGTCTAAACTACGCAAGCTATGATGACTTTCACCTTCACGTCCGTACGTTTAAGTCTCCTCCGCCAAAACACAGACGGGATCGCGTCGTCCTCCATTCATAAAAACCGAATCTACTATAGCGAAATGCCACGTAAATTCGTCGTTTTTTGGATTCATAAATCAAATGTTGGTCAGTCACTTAATTCAAATCGCGATATGGACTAGTGTCTGTGAAAACTGAAATGCAAAAAGACCGTTTTAATATGAATCCGATAGGTTCGTTTGCTGTGTGTTTGCATTGCGGAGACGAGCTTTTACTACACGGAGTACTCGCATACTGAAACACACGTGACGCTCCCGGTAATGTTTGGCATTTTCATCTCACATGAACAGATAAACTCAATCTCCCAAACTGCTGTGAGTGTCACTTTTACCGTTTCATTTGAGAAAACTAGCATCATATCAAACTGTATGACACAGAAACTTCACGGCAACCTGTCAAAATAAAAGTACGGTGTAACATGTAATGGGCTGGGTAGGTGTTGACGTTAAAAAAACACAATCTAATAGGTAGAAAAAATAATTTCATTGTTAGTTAGTTAGTAAAAACAAGTACATCTAATTGAACAATTTATTTTCATCAACAAATTATCATAGAACAGCTTTATGAGTTTTATGATCCATTCTCAAAGACTTTAAGTCATTATTTGGGAAACACACATATTCTGAATGCCTTCAGCAGAATTCAAATTAGCCATTTTAATCTAGATTAATTCCAAGATTTAATCTAGATTAAAAAAATTAATCTATGCCCACCCCTAGTTTATTTGAAAGTTATTTTTTTAAAGTCTAATAAATATTAAAATTGATAGCGCTCAATTATACTGTAATGTTGAATGCCTATAGTCAACGGTAAAACATTAAAGCAATAGTTCACCCAAAAATGAAAATTTGATGTTTATCTGCTTCCCCTCAGGGCATCCAAGATGTAGGTGACTTTGTTTCTTCAGCAGAACACAAATGACGATTTTTGACGAAAACCGGTGCAGTCGGTCAGCCTCATAATGGCAGTGGATGGGCACCAGACCTTTGAAAGTAAGAAAAAAACATGCACAGACAATTCCAAATTACACCCTGCGGCTTGTGACGATACATTGATGTCCTAAGACACGAAACGATCGGCTTTTGTGAGAAACTGAACAATATTTATATCCTTTTTTACCTTTGATGCACAGCCACGTCCATCTGTCGTGACCACGAGATTGTCATCCGGCTTGTTACATGTGAACGCGCTCTGGTGTAGAATACGCAAAAAGGGGAAATCAGCGATAAAAAACAATTCCGGATCAGTTCATGCAAGCAAACGTAATCTTTTACCTTTAAATCGGTTTGAACAATCAGCATATAGAAAGTAATTACCATTTTGAATAGCCGCGATACCCAAAATCTCTGTGCACTGTGTAAACAATGAGTGATAAATACACGCGACAGATGGCTTCCGGCGTTTGCGTATTCTACACCAGAGCGCTATACGAGTAACGAGCCGGATGATGAACTCGTGCTCATGACAGATGGACGTGGCTGTGCATCAAAGGTAAAAAAAAATTATATAAATACTGTTAAGTTTCTCACAAAAACCGATTGTTTCGTGTCTTAGGACATCAATGTATCAACACGAGCCGCAGGGTGTAATGTGGATTTGTCTGTGCATGTTTTTTGTTACTTTCAAAGGTTTGGTGCCATCCACTGCCATTAAATCACTAACAGACTGCACCGGTTTGAGTTAAAAATCTTTGTTTGTGTTCTGCTGAGGAAACAAAGTCACCTACATCTTGGATACCCTGAGGGGAAGCAGATAAACATCAAATTTTCATTTCTGGGTGAACTATCCCTTTAAGGAGAATTTTTTATAGAGACATTAGTATTGCTAACAGTGAAAGAAGCCATTAAACAAATATTAAAAATATATTTAAATAAGATGATTCATAATAAAAAAATAAATCATACAAACATACCTTCTTCTTGAGAGCACCCATCCATGTCCAGGTCAACAGTCTCTAAAAAAAGTAATAGAATATGAATGAGTCAGAAAGCTGAAACTGTGGTCAACTTTGCAAAAGTAGTCAAAAATAATACATAAATAGCAAAACAGACGGTCTTAAATGGTCCAGTTATAGTCAATTATAACTATAAAACCTGCTCTCCCCATCAGTATGTTAAAGGAGAAGCACACTTCCAGAACAATAGACAAATACATATAAATATAATTACAAATGCTTGTACTCTTATTCAATTCGATTATACTAAACTTGATTTTGCTACTCAATTCAAATTCTATACACTTCTCTAAAAGAGAATGATTTACAGATGGACAATCCTATCCTTTAAGGAAATTTTAAATAAAAAAGGCTTAATACCAGTCACATCAAGCTGAATTTCATCCAGATTCTTCCCTTTGAACTCTCCTAGCCGTCCCTTTTCCAAAGCTAAAAGAACTTTGCTAATTTTAGCAAGCTGGAGGGTTCCTTCTGGAAGACGGTAGTGCTTTCTGTGGACCTCAATGTTGTGGCCAAGGAAATCTGCCAACTGGTCGAGTTCTGTTGTTTTCAGGTTGAGAACGGTCGACAGAGTAGCAATGTGTTTCCTTAGTTTTGTCGAAGTTAGCGCTTTTGGATGTTTGATGTCATCACATTCGTTCACAAACTGCCTAATGCAATCAGAACCCCTCAAATAATGGACAGAGTGCGGCAATGCAAACAAGTAGCAGTTTTCTTTCAGCACTCCACATTCTTCTCGCTTCTCAGTCAAAGCATCAAGGGATTCCCTCATGACTGGAGTAAGGAGAACAGGGACTTTCCTTCCTCGCTTTCCTACTATGGCAATCCGGACAAAATGTTTGCAAAGCTTCTGCTCGAGCGCTGTAAGGGCCAGGTTAACATCTTGGTGAGTTTCTGATGTGTCCTTTGACAGGTACACAGACAAGGGCATTCGGGATACCTCTCCTGCTCTACGGCGGTTGAAGAGAATAACTTGTGCCAAGGTCACTTTAGCAAGGTCCTTCCAGTTTAAGGGAGAAGGATTTTCTCGCAGGGCATCAAGTTGTGTCTGCTGTTTCTCAGACAAATGGGAATGAAGTTTTTGGACATCTTGTGTGAACGGTAGAATTTGAGGAGAATTCCACTTGGTCTGATTAAGCTGAGTTAATGCTTGGCTCGCAATGTCAAATTTCCAACTCTCTTGATATAGCAGTGCAAATTCTTCAGCGTCTTTGGCTGTCTGTTGATCTTTCGTCTTTAATCCTTCAGATTTGATAAACATGGCCAATGCATGTAAGCCATGCCCAACTTTGCGAGCAAGCGATGGACGTTGATATTTTCCAGTTTTGTCACTGAATCCAGCGAGGCATCTTGCAGCCCTAACAACATGACTGTATTTTTCAGGTTTTATGAGTTCTTTGATGGACTTCACGTGTGTCATCTTTTTAGCTTCCAGTACCAGCCTGGCAAGCTCTCTCAGTTTTTGTCGAATATATTGGTGTTGGCTAATTACATTTTCATTCTTGTTGAACAGTCTGAATCCATATTCAAGAATGCAGCGGTCTTCCTTAATTGCAACGGCGACCTCATCCTGATTCATTTCATTTAAGAACTTCCAGTATGTGTCGCTAAGTCCAGTTGGAGCAGGTTCAGCAAACGCACACAGCGCTTGAACTCTTGTTTTACCTCGCTTGGAAGACTTGCCCTGAGGCTTGAAATTGCAGACTTGAAAATGTCGCCACATGACTCTTTTTCTGAAGAGCCCAAAGCAGTAAACACAGTGCATAAATTCTTGTCCTTCAGTTTTTTTTTTGGGTTGCTTCCACGGGATGAGTTTGCCTTGCCGGCTCTCCAAAACTTCAACATTATGTTCAAAGTTCCCCTTGTTTCGTATATAATCTAATTGCAGCCTCCTTTCTTTTGAGTTCTTTGGCAAACTCAATGCCTTCGCAACCTCGACCACATCACTGTGTCTACGCGACAAGTGCCTTGACATTTTTTGAACTACTTGGCCACAATACAAGCAATGATGTTTCTTGTTATATCTTCTAGAACCATCCTCCTTTTTCAAAACTGGATTAACATAGACGGATGGCTCTTCTTCAAGCGGAACTGAAATGCTCATCTCTTTGTTACTATATGTTCGCGCTGTTGTTTTCTCTCTGCTTCTTTCATCTCTGCTATTGGAAAATCTGCAATCTTGCACTGAGTCTTGACTTGTTTCAAATCTTCTCTGACCTGAAGACTCACACCTGCTCTGACTGGATGACTCACTTCTGCTCTGACTTGAAGACTGAAATTGGCTCTGACTTGACTTGCTTCTGCTCTGTGTAATAGCTGACTTTTGTTTATTTTTCAGTGATAACTCCAAGCTGCAGTCACTGCTATCCCCTGTGCTTTCTTCCCTGGGATCTGGGATATACTCATCCTCGCTATCGCCACACGAGTCATCTGATTCTACAAGATGCCTTTGAATCTTTAAAAAATAAATAAAGTTAACAGGATTAGTCTCTCCAAAATGAAGGAAAAAAAAGACTCACCTACAACACAAATGACTACGGTTCATCAGAGCACAAATGAATAGTTTTGGATGTGAAGAGACAGAATGGAAATGGACAGCATTTAAGTCATTTAGGCAAGATAATAAAAGTCCATATTAGAAATATTTTAACAATGATGTGTTATTTTAACATGAGTGATCTGATGAGCTTGATACAGTGAGGAAAAACAATATTTAATCCTCTGCATGTTTGCCCACTAACAAAGAAATGATCAGTGGTATAATGTTAACGGTAGGCTAATTTGAACAGTGAGAGACAAAACAAAATTCAGAAAAAAAACTCATAAAAATTAGGACTCCACTTTTTGAAATTCATTTTTCTTATGTTATTCTGTCTCTCACTGTTAAAATCAACCAATACATTTATAGACCAACCATTTATTTGCCAGTGGGTGAACATACAAAGTCAGCAGGGAATATAATTGATTTAAATATTTTTTTCAAATAACTTTTTTCTTTATGTAATGAAAGTTTATAACGGACAAACACACAAGCGTTAAAACTGTTGGTTGCCATCAATTTCCATTCATCATGTCTCTTAACATCTAAGTTTATTTTCTTAGTTGTATTTACGAGCAATGAAATTTATGCATATATGAAAGTTATTTGAGAGTTCTTTTAATACATTAGTACGATAAACTGACTAAAACTGTCAACTGCATGACATTCATTCTTTAAGGAAGCTAGGTAAAAATTTATTACAAGTAAATTAAATAAGAAATAAACTAGTAATTAAAAATTAGACCAAGGGACTAAAAACATTGAGAACACCAACCATTAAGTGACAAAGCATGAAAAAAAAAATCACTTACAGGACGGAGAAAGCTTCTCTTTGGTCTTTCTAGAGCCATTTCCATCTTGGGAGTGGCAATCTCATCTGTGCTGTCATCACTTGGAACAGAAAAATCTGGTACCTTGTCCATCTGCCAAAAGGGAGTTAGGTCATGCTAGGATTGTTCACATTCTATCAAAATCATTTACAACAAAAATATTTTGGTAGAAATTAACTGTCAAATAGTTGGTACCAGAGCTTAAGAGGCATACCAAAATGCTTTTTGTCATCCTCAGCTTTGAAACAACTTCGCTGTCTGATTGCGAACTGGAATCCTCATCAGTTTCATCTACTATACTTTCACTCGAGTCAAACAGAGGCTCAGAATAATCAGGAACCGCATCCATCTGCCAAAAAGAGTGATTTTAATATATGGTTATACATTTTTGCTCACACTATTAAAATCAGCCACAGGCAAATGATGTTTGAGCCATTTACATAAACTTTACACAAGAATTTTAAGTACTGCATCGGAGGAATACCTGAATGTTTCCATTCCTTGTCTTCTGTTGAACAACACCAGAGGGTGGAGAGGTAGGGTTGTCTTTATCCTCATCAGTCTCATCACTTTCTGAATAATTTACTAGGCCAAACCCTCCAGTAAACACCTGAATATAATTAAACATATGTATTAAGAGTTAACTGGAACCATATATGTATAAGCAGTGTACTAATTTAGCACAAACACTTGGGCAAGAACCTAATAACAACAACATTTATCTAGTTTGACAGAGTGAACGGCCATCTAAAGTTGAGTCAGTTTAGCTTCATTTCTATAGCGCTTTATACAATAAAAATAGTTTTGAAGCAGCTTTTCATTGATCAGCTTGAATCATGGAATTATATATTTCCTGTTGAAGTCAGTTCCTTCTCAGTTCTGTCTATTGAGAAGATAATTATTAAATTTGTTTAGTTTGTCAAATCAAATCATTTTAATTCTTCTAAAATACTGTCATTGTTTAGTGTTGAACAATTGTCAGTCAGTTGTCACTGTTCAGCTGTTTAGTTTTTGATTCAGTTCTGCCTAAAAACGGTATAAATATCAATATAACGGAAAATACTTTAAACATGATGAATAAATGAGACTTCAACATTGGGGTGTTTATGAATCTGAAAGAAAACAGAGCCAAACAGCATTCCACAGAAGCTAGAGAAAAAGTCACACAAATGCAGATCAGGGAAAAGGCAATGTATAAGTGTTTTAATTTCCCACTGAGAACAACTGGAATAGAAAGTGGAAGCTACAGTACACCATCCAAGTACTAAAGAAGTTCAATGTTAAATCAGATAAGCCACAAAAATGCCAACAATTACAATTAAATAGCTAAATGTTCTTTCCTAGAGCTAACAGCTAGTGTCACAGCAACATTTAATATCGTGCAATGGATTACATCTAAAATACTCAACCTGAACATGTAGCAGCTTGTAAAGTGTTGAATTCTACCTGCAATAAGTTCAGTTTAAATAATGACAGGTGCTGTTCCAATTAATTAAAATCACTTTGAATGAGATCCATACGTGAGGGCCCCATAAGGCCAAGACTAGAAATGTGTGTGTGTATAAGGACCCCATAAGGCCAATACTAGAAATGTGTGTGTATAAGGACCCCATAAGGCCAAGACTAGAAATGTGTGTGTGTGAACTTAACTGTAAAATCATTACTTTGGGTTGAGGGCCTCATAAGGCCAAGACTAGAAATGTGTGTGTGACGCTTAACCTGACAGAAACCTTTCTAGTTTTACTGTCCTGCTGCACACTAACTGTTTCCTCAATCAGAACTCTAACATATCACCCAATGATGATAAACATAGTGTGAACCTGTTTCTTTAATAGAAACTATGAAATCTAAGAGCTCAATAGTTTGAGATGATTGTCTACATTACTCTTTTACCTGTGTGATTTCATCATCCATTTTGGGGTCATCATCGGATGGGTGATCTGTTGGGGACGAGTCGGTCTGTAGAGCAGAAGACTGCTTCTTTGGACCCTGCAAATCAGACAAAAACAGAACAAGAACCTGTGAAGAACTGACAAGTGTAATGTATTCAGGCATTTACAAGAGACACATGTTATCTCAGTCTCTCAACTAGCATATAGTTGAAATCTAAACCCATTTACAGATCCTTCCTAGAGCTAACAGCTAGTGTCACAGCAACATTTAATATCGTGCAATGGATTACATCTAAAATACTCAACCTGAACATGTAGCAGCTTGTAAAGTGTTGAATTCTACCTGCAATAAGTTCATTTTAAATAATGACAGGAGCTGTTCCAATTAATTAAAATCACTTTGAATGAGATCCATACGTGAGGGCCCCATAAGGCCAAGACTAGAAATGTGTGTGTATAAGGACCCCATAAGGTCAAGACTAGAAATGTGTGTGTGACGCTTAACCTGACAGAAACCTTTCTAGTTTTACTGTCCTGCTGCACACTAACTGTTTCCTCAATCAGAACTCTAACATATCACCCAATGATGATAAACATAGTGTGAACCTGTTTCTTTAATAGAAACTATGAAATCTAAGAGCTCAATAGTTTGAGATGATTGTCTACATTACTCTTTTACCTGTGTGATTTCATCATCCATTTTGGGGTCATCATCGGATGGGTGATCTGTTGGGGACGAGTCGGTCTGTAGAGCAGAAGACTGCTTCTTTGGACCCTGCAAATCAGACAAAAACAGAACAAGAACCTGTGAAGAACTGACAAGTGTAGTGTATTCAGGCATTTACAAGAGACACATGTTATCTCATGTAAAAACAGTCTCTCAACTAGCATATAGTTGAAATCTAAACCCATTTACAGATCCTTCCTAGAGCTAACAGCTAGTGTCACAGCAACATTTAATATCGTGCAATGGATTACATCTAAAATACTCAACCTGAACATGTAGCAGCTTGTAAAGTGTTGAATTCTACCTGCAATAAGTTCAGTTTAAATAATGACAGGTGCTGTTCCAATTAATTAAAATCACTTTGAATGAGATCCATACGTGAGGGCCCCATAAGGCCAAGACTAGAAATTTGTGTGTATAAGGACCCCATAAGGCCAAGACTAGAAATGTGTGTGTGTGAACTTAACTGTAAAATCATTACTTTGGGTTGAGGGCCTCATAAGGCCAAGACTAGAAATGTGTGTGTGACGCTTAACCTGACAGAAACCTTTCTAGTTTTACTGTCCTGCTGCACACTAACTGTTTCCTCAATCAGAACTCTAACATATCACCCAATGATGAAAAACATAGTGTGAACCTGTTTCTTTAATAGAAACTATGAAATCTAAGAGCTCAATAGTTTGAGATGATTGTCTACATTACTCTTTTACCTGTGTGATTTCATCATCCATTTTGGGGTCATCATCGGATGGGTGATCTGTTGGGGACGAGTCGGTCTGTAGAGCAGAAGACTGCTTCTTTGGACCCTGCAAATCAGACAAAAACAGAACAAGAACCTGTGAAGAACTGACAAGTGTAATGTATTCAGGCATTTACAAGAGACACATGTTATCTCATAGTCTCTCAACTAGCATATAGTTGAAATCTAAACCCATTTACAGATCCTTCCTAGAGCTAACAGCTAGTGTCACAGCAACATTTAATATCGTGCAATGGATTACATCTAAAATACTCAACCTGAACATGTAGCAGCTTGTAAAGTGTTGAATTCTACCTGC
Source organism: Garra rufa (assembly GCF_049309525.1). Taxonomy (NCBI): domain Eukaryota; kingdom Metazoa; phylum Chordata; class Actinopteri; order Cypriniformes; family Cyprinidae; genus Garra; species Garra rufa. Next base: position 46,117,120 of record NC_133373.1, read on the forward strand.
AATAAGTTCAGTTTAAATAATGACAGGTGCTGTTCCAATTAATTAAAATCACTTTGAATGAGATCCATACGTGAGGGCCCCATAAGGCCAAGACTAGAAATTTGTGTGTATAAGGACCCCATAAGGCCAAGACTAGAAATGTGTGTGTGTGAACTTAACTGTAAAATCATTACTTTGGGTTGAGGGCCTCATAAGGCCAAGACTAGAAATGTGTGTGTGTATAAGGACCCCATAAGGCCAAGACTAGAAATGTGTGTGTGTATAAGGACCCCATAAGGCCAAGACTAGAAATGTGTGTGTGTGTATAAGGACCCCATAAGGTCAAGACTAGAAATGCGTGTGTGACGCTTAACCTGACAGAAACCTTTCTAGTTTTACTGTCCTGCTGCACACTAACTGTTTCCTCAATCAGAACTCTAACATATCACCCAATGATGATAAACATAGTGTGAACCTGTTTCTTTAATAGAAACTATGAAATCTAAGAGCTCAATAGTTTGAGATGATTGTCTACATTACTCTTTTACCTGTGTGATTTCATCATCCATTTTGGGGTCATCATCGGATGGGTGATCTGTTGGGGACGAGTCGGTCTGTAGAGCAGAAGACTGCTTCTTTGGACCCTGCAAATCATACAAAAACAGAACAAGAACCTGTGAAGAACTGACAAGTGTAATGTATTCAGGCATTTACAAGAGACACATGTTAGCTCATGTAAAAACAGTCTCTCAACTAGCATATAGTTGAAATCTAAACCCATTTACAGATCCTTCCTAGAGCTAACAGCTAGTGTCACAGCAAGATTTAATATCGTGCAATGGATTACATCTAAAATACTCAACCTGAACATGTAGCAGCTTGTAAAGTGTTGAATTCTACCTGCAATAAGTTCATTTTAAATAATGACAGGAGCTGTTCCAATTAATTAAAATCACTTTGAATGAGATCCATACGTGAGGGCCCCATAAGGCCAAGACTAGAAATGTGTGTGTATAAGGACCCCATAAGGTCAAGACTAGAAATGTGTGTGTGACGCTTAACCTGACAGAAACCTTTCTAGTTTTACTGTCCTGCTGCACACTAACTGTTTCCTCAATCAGAACTCTAACATATCACCCAATGATGATAAACATAGTGTGAACCTGTTTCTTTAATAGAAACTATGAAATCTAAGAGCTCAATAGTTTGAGATGATTGTCTACATTACTAT
>NC_133373.1:46118829-46144616 GCF_049309525.1 Garra rufa
TGCTTAAATTTGATGGAAAAAAAGTGGCATAGAGTTTTCACTCTTTCTATAAATACATTAAAATTGCCTAAAAACATTAACAAAATTATGCAGGATTTAATCACTCAAAAAATTGCTTGTAAAATTCACTATTAATTACAAATAAATTAATGTGAAAGAAATTAATGTGAAATTTTTGAAACAGAAAGACTAAAAAGAAAAAAAAATGCTATAGAAACAATTTTTACTCAAAATTTGATACATTTTACAAATAATTACAAAGAAAATAACAAATCAGTTTTGTTTAGAAGTTTAAAAAATTACTAGTAAAATCAATTTGCTAGTAAAATTCACTATTAATTACAAAAAAATGAGTTAATTGTGAAATGTTGGAGTAGACATTTTTACTCAGAAATTACCTAGTAAATTTTACAAATAGTTACAAAGAAAAAAAATGTTTAAAAATCATTAAAAAATAATAATGATTCTAAAAAAAATATATTTTTTTTTACAGTGCTTAAATTTGATGGAAAAAAGTGGCATAGAGTTTCCACTCTTTCTATAAATACATTAAAATTACCTAAATACATTAACAAAATTATGTAGGATTTAATCTTCATTCAGTTTGCTAGTAAAATCCACTATTATTACAGAAAAATGAATTAAATGTGAAATGTTGAAGCAGAAAGACTAAAACAAAAAAAATAATTCTGTAGAAAGACTTTTTACTCGAAGTATTACAGTTAATTTGACAAATAATTACAAAGAGAATAAAAAAAATTAAAATAAGTAGAAAGAATGAAACAGTATTTTCTTGGTTTTTTTATTAGAAGTTAAAGAAAAATAAATACTTAATTTTTTATTTTTTTACAATGCTTAAAAATTGCTATAGAAACAATTTTTACTCAAAAATTATTACATTTTACAAATAGTTGCAAAGAAAAAAATATTTTTTTGTTAGAAGTTTAAAAATAATAAAAAAAATGTTTACAGTGTTTAAAATGGAAAAGAAAATTGACAGTTTTCACTCTATATTTACATTAAAACGGCCTAAACACTCAAAATGTTCAAGTAGAAAGACTGAAGCCAAAATAAAAAAAAATTCTCAAAAATGACTCCGTAAATTTGACAAATAATTACAAAGAAAAATAAAAAATGTTAAAAATAAGTAGACTGAAATAGTATTTTCTTGCAAAATGTACTCTAATAATTTTATTTACAACTATTATTATTGTTTACAGTGCATAAATATTAACATATTACAAACTAAAAACATTTTTTTAATCTAATAATCTTCTAGAATCATTTTTTCCTGTGCGTAAATATATTGAAAAAAGATACAGTGCCTTCCACTAATATTGGCACCCTTAGTAAATATGAGCAAAGGTGGACGATCCCTTAAAATGCCACCTAAATGTATAAAAAGAGCAGACTTTCCTCGCCGAGTGTAACGGCATACAAGCATTACCCAATTAAACGCTCTATTATGAGCAGATACGCGGAATCAGGGGTGACTCAAGGTAATCATATGACTGCTTGAAGATCAGAATGCTTTGAGCGAATGTAGAGCACCAGAGTATCTCAACACAATCCCCGAGCTCAAACGCAGCCAAAAACAACAGCCTCATCTGGCCCCGTTTGCCACTTTAATTTGCTTAGCTCGTTTCAGCCAATCTGACTTATTTTGTGGAGAATTTGCCCTAGTTTTTACATCTCGAACGGGGAGACCGGACTCACAGAGAGACCTTGTTTTCTTCAGCACGTAATCCTCTCATGTTTTGTTGGTTTGTTGACCTGAACGCAGGGTGAATCCGGACGCTCGTGTGATTGATTCTGTTGTCCCGATGCGCCCAGAGCGTGTTTTTCTGATGTTTTCGGGACGATCGCTATAACAGATTCCCTCTGATGGCACTCGAGGGAAATAACCTGTTTGCGCTCGTTCCTCGTAGACTTTCATCTAAACATAGAAACATCATGAGAAATCTATTTAGCTTTTCTTATTCAACTTAAATCACTGTAATCTGCCACTGCCAGCTTTTAGTTCATCCATCAGTGCTAGTCTCAATTTTTTTTTTAGAATACGATTTTGATTCCATTTTTTTAAACATTTAACTATTCTGTTTTTTAAACCACTTAACTCTTTAACAAGGATGCAGTAAATTTATATATAATGCATTTTTAATGTTTAGTTATGCCTTGTAATGCAGCTTATAATGCATGATAATTGTAACCACAGATATAATAGATTATAATACTAATCTATTTATTATTGTATCTTTGAAAGTATAATGCATTTTAATTTTGCTTGCAATTATTTATTTAAAGATATGCATTAGAATGTTCATGCATTAAGCATTTATGCTTATTCTATAGAGAAAATGTAAAACATGCATATTTTCACTTAAAGCCTTTATATATAATGCATTATACAGTTTTTTTTAATGCGTTAATTATGCCTTGTAATGCAGCTTATAATGCATGATAATTGTAACCACAGATATAATAGATTATAATACTAATCTATTCATTATTGTATCTTTAGAAAGTATAATGCATTTAAACAATGCTTGCAATTATTTATTCAAAGATATAATGCATTAGAATGTTCATGCATTAAGCATTTATGCTTATTCTATAGAGAAAATGTAAAACATATGCATTTTTTTTACTTAAAGCCTTTATATATAATGCATTATACAGGTTTTTTTAATGCTTTAGTTATGCCTTGTAATGTAATTTATAATGCATGATAATTGTAACCACAGATATAATAGATTATAATAAAAATCTATTTATTATTGTATCTTTACAAAGTATAATGCATTAAAACACTACACCAACAAACCTTCAAGTATTATAATGCATTTTAATTTTGCTTGCAATTATTTATTCAAAGATATCATGCATTAGAATGTTCATGCATTAAGCATTTATGCTTATTCTATAGAGAAAATGTAAAACATGCATATTTTCACTTAAAGCCTTTATATATAATGCATTATAAAGTTTTTTTTAATGCGTTAATTATGCCTTGTAATGCAGCTTACAATGCATGATAATTGTAACCACAGATATAATAGATTATAATACTAATCTATTCATTATTATGTCTTCAGAAAGTATAATGCATTAAAACACTACACCAACAAACTTTATAGTATTATAATGCATTAGAATGTTCAGGCATTATACATTTAGGCTATTCCGTAGAGAAAATGTAAAACAAATGCAATTTATTTTGTAAGAAATTAATACTTTTACTCAAAAGTGACAGTAAAGACAATTATAAAATGTAAGTATGTTAATTTTAATTTTAATTTTGCTTGCAATTATTTATTTAAAGATACCATGCATTAGAATGTTCATGCATTAAGCATTTATGCTTATTCTATAGAGAAAATGTAAAACATATGCATTTTTTTTTACAAGAAATTAATACTTTTACTCATTAAATTGATCAAAAGTGACAGTAAAGACAATTATAAAATGTAATTGCGACATGCTGTTTAAGTTAAAGCAAGTTTTATAGCACTGTACTTAAAGTCTTTATATATAATGCATTATAAAGGTTTTTAATGCTTTAATTATGCCTTGTAATGCAGCTTATAATGCATGATAATTGTAACCACAGATATAATAGATTATAATAATAATCTATGCATTATTATATCTTTAGAAAGTATAATGCATTAAAACACCACACCAACAAACCTTCAAGTGTTATAATGCATTTTAACTTTTCTGCAAAGAAATAATGCATTAGAATGTTGATGCATTAAGTAAGGGATAATCAACGGTTTGCCGTGCGTTAAAGGATTTTAAATGCACGACGTGGAGGCTAATAACCGCCCGACGCGAAGCGGAGGGTGGTTGCCTCCGCGAAGTGCATTTTAAATCCTTTAACGCACAAAGCCGTTGATTATCCCGCTTATTCCATGGTTATAGACTAATTAAAACTAGGATTGATATTTGCAGCGCAAAATTTGACTGAATGGATAAAAAAGACAGTTATTTTCGTCAGTTATGACACGCAGCTCTAGCATTCTGCCCGCTTCAAATCAGACTCAGAGATTAAATAGTCCGGTAAAATCACATTTATTTGAATGAAATATAGCATTTGTTTCAGTAGATTATAGATCGACCAAGAGAGAGTTTAAAGGCAAGAGAGATGACAGTTGTGTGTGTGCGTAACGTTAACGTTACCTGCCTGCATGCTGTGCGTCTCTCTCTACAAACAACAATTCATTACAAAACAGCATCTTTACCGCCCCGTTGCTGAGGAATATAATGTAGCGATCTAGTATCTAGGCTATTTTAATAAGGATCGCAGGCAAACGCTGACAAGAAGTTTATGTATGTGCGCAGCACAATGCGATCTCCGACCTCTCTCTCTCTCTCTCTTTCTCTCTCTCTCTCTCTCTGTGCTTTTGCGTGCATCAATTAAAGCAGCGCATTAATATAGAACGGTGATTAAACTGACTTGGAACTACCTGTGCATTAAACGGTTTTACTGCACACCTGCCAGCCAATCAGAATCCAGTATCCAGACATTCCATGGAATAAGGCTTTATACATTTAAGTTTATTCCATAGAGAACATGTAAAACACATGCAAATTTTTTGTAAGAAATTTAAGAGTTTATTATTTGACACAATATTTCTATTTAAAATAAATGCTGTTCTTTTGAACTTTCTTTTGTCAAAGAATCCTGGAGAATAAAATGTCAGTTTTCACCAAAAATGTTAATAGTTTTTACATTGATGATAATCATTAATGTTTCTTAAGCAGCAAATCAGTATATTAGAATGATTTCTGAAGGATCATGTGACACTGAGGACTGCAGTAATGATGCTGAAAATTCAGCTGCGCATCACAGAAAAAAATTCTATATTAACAGATACTTGCATAGAAATCAGCTATTTTAAATTGTCAAAATATTTCAATTTTTACTGTATTTTTAGTCAAAGAACTGCAACCTTGGTGCCAAATTGTATCTTTTATAAACTGTAACAATATTTTTTGAAAGACTATAAAAAAGCTAGCAAAATAATATGCAGTTTGACTAAAAGTTATGACTAAAAGTTGACAAATTAACACGGATACTGTGCCAAAACACAATATTTCTGTTAAAAATAAATGCTGTTCTTTTTGTCAAAGAATCTTGGGAAATAAAATGTCAGTTTTCACAAAAATGTTAATAGTTTTCAACATTGATAATTTTTTTCAATGTTAAATTGAAAAGTTTTCAATTTCAAAGACAAAAAAAAATTAACACTGATACTGTGCAAAAGCATAATGGCTCAAAATGCAACTTAAAAGCCCTTTAATGTTACAATAAGAAGTTGAAATATAATTTAAAAGCGTTTTTTTTTTTTCTGTCCTGGAAGACACATTGTTTCATATCAACATACCACAATATTGGTACTGTTACATCCCTATTGTGTACAATACATATAACTGAATAAATAAAAACAATCATGGGAGAACATTTGAAATAACTGATAAAATCTATAAAAAATCAGCCACTAGGATGGCAATATATGTGTTTTTCATTCTCTCTTTTTCATGCATAAACACACTCACAATCAGTCAAATGGCAAAACGCGCGGCAGAATCAGAAGTGAGCTTAAAGTGTCGCAGGCCTCCGGAGCGCTGACATTTTGTTTTAATCTGGTGACCTTTTATCATAATAATTCATATTGTGTCTCTCCTACAGGAGCTCGAGGGAGAGAGCGAGAGAAAGAGACGCTTTATGACGCTCCTGTAAGTTCTGCTGTTTCAGCTTCAGTATCAGCTCGGAGACTTGATATGAACTTTCTGATCCACATTTATCATTCACAGGGTCACAGCAAAACTAAGATAGCAGTTATCAGATATTAAAAGGTTGTTTTCAGCGCATAACTCTGACCCAGATACATAACAGAGCACCACTCCAAGTCAATCAGATTTATTTCTGTAGCGATTCAAAGCAGTGATAAACAAGAAAATAACGGGATCAAATATGAGATCAATTCAAATTCAGTTCAGTGTAAAGTAAAAATCCCATTTATTTTCTCCATAGAGATACAGATTTTTCATAATAACGTATGAACTGAGTATCATTTTGTTTTTTTAAAAAAAAGACATTAATTGATTACTCATCAAGGAGGCATAAATACAATTCAGTTTAAGAATTTTGAACTGGAGTAATGATGCTGAAAATTCAGCTTTGATGACAGATATAAATTATATTTAACATATTTTCCATAGAATACAGTTCTTTTTAAATTATAAAAATATTTTACAATTTTTACTGTATTGATCACATAAATGCAGCCTTGGTAAGCAGAAGAGACTTAAATAATTAAAAAGTCCTGATTATTCCCATCTTCAATTTGTCCTCATGGCCTTTTCCAGTTCTGCTATTTTAGTTGTTTTGACTTTTTCAGCCATAATAAATAGAACAAGACATATTATTGCTCATAGGAGGCTCATTTTACAGCTCAGTTGAAGCTTAATTGTAGGAGAAATAAAAGAACCTTGAGATCATTGTAGAAAAATGTATTAAGAATTTTGAACTGGAGTAATGATGCTGAAAATTCAGCTTTGATCACAGAAATAAATTATATTTTAACATGTATTCAGTAGAAAACAGTTCTTTTTAAATTACAAAAATATTTGACAATTTTTACTGTATTATTGATCATACAAATGCAGCCTTGGGAATAATTAGGACTTTTTAATTATTTAAGTCTCTTCTGCTTACCATCTTCAATTTGTCCTCATGGCCTTTTCCAGTTCTACTATTCTACTTGTTTTGTTGAATTTTTCAGCCATAATAATTAAACAAGTAATGTTATTGCTCAGATGAGGCTCATTTACAGCTCACCCGAAGCTTAATTGTATTAGAAATAAAAGAAACTGGAGATCATAGTAAATGTTTTTTTATTAAGAATTTTGAACTGGAGTAATGATGCTGAAAATACAGCTTTGATCACAGAAATAAATTTTATTTGAATATGTATTCAATAAAATTCAGTTATTTTAAATTATAATAATATTTTTTATTATTTTAACTGTATTCTTGATCAAATAAATTCAGTCTTGGTGAGTAGAAGAGACTTAATTTGTTAATTTGTAGTGTATATTGTGCCATTTTTCTTTGTTTGTTTTTCTAATGCTAAACATTAGTTTACTAATAAGTCTGACATATTTTTTTTCAATAGATAACCATTAGAAAAAAACTTTAATTTGTCATCTTCACCATTGTTTTGTTGATTGTTCAGCCATAATAAATAGAACAAGAAATTTTATTGCTCAGAGGAGGCTCATTTACAGCTCAGTTGAAGATGGTTGAAACGGGAGAAAATAGTAAATATTGTTTTATTGAAATTTTGGAATGGAGTAATGATGCTGAAAATTCAGCTTTGATCACGGAAATAAATTATATTTTAAAAAATATTTAATAGAATACAGTTCTTTTAAATTATAATGATATTTCACAATTTTTACTGTATTTTTGATCAAAGAAATTCAGCCTTGGTGAACAGAAGAGACTTAAATAATGAAAAATCCTAATTATTCCCATCTTCAATTTGTCCTCATGACTTTTTCAGCCATAATAAATAGAGCAAGACTTTTTATTGCTAAGAGGAGGCTCATTTACAAACTGAAGATCATAGTATTTTTTTTATTATTAAGAATTTTGAAATGCAGTAATGATGCTGAAAATTTAGCTTTGATCACAAAAATGTATCATTTTTTAACATGTATTTAATAAAATACAGTTATTTTTAATTATAATAATATTTCACAATTTTTACTGTATTTTCTTATCAAATATATGCAGCCTTGGTGAGCAGAAGAGACTTAAATAGTAAAATAAATCTTGATTATTTTTAAATTATTTTATAATCTTAATATTTTTCCTTGTGTAGTATATATTGTGCCATTTTTTTTTTTTCTTTGTTTGGTTTGCTAATGATTTGTTTGGTTGTTTTTCTGTAGGTAACCATAAGATAAAAACTTTCAATTTGTCATCATGCCTTTTTCCAGTTCTACTATTCTAGCTGTTTTGACTTTTTCAGCCATAATAAATAGAATAAGACATTTTATTTTTCTTAGGAGGCTCATTTACATACTCATTTTATCTGAACGTTAATTGTAGGAGACAAAAAAAAGAAACTTGTGATTATAGTAAATATTTTTTATCAAGAATTTTGAACTGCAGTAATGATGCTGAAAATTCAGCTTTGATCACAGAAATAAATTATATTTTAACAGATGTTAAATAAAATACAGTTCTTCTAAATTATAAGAATATTTCACAATTTTCAGAGACTTAAATAGTTTAACAAATCCTAATAATTGTTCCCATCTTTTCATTTGTAGAGTATATTGTGCCATTTTTTTTCATTATTTATTACATTTTGTAATTTGTCTGAGTTGGTTGATTTAGTTCATTATTGTTTTACAAATTTTAAAATGTCTGTGGAGACAATGATTGGGAAAAATACTTCCTGTAGCAAAATTGCTGAAAATAGGCCAGTGCCTCATATTTTTGTTGTTGTTGTTGTTGTTTTCCAGATGAAACTTCTTTCATTCTTTTTCCTTTCACCAGGAATAACTGAGAAGTACAGAAAGTACAGACTCGCAAACACGCTTCAGGAGAAAACAAACCTGAGCGCTTGTCTTTGCCTCACTTAAACGAATATGCCAATAAACATGCGCTTAATACTGACGACTTCCCCAGAAGGACAATCTCCTTAGCAGACATTCCAGCAGGACTTGAGCGACACAGAATCGCCAGAGACTCGATTTCTGCATATCAGTACGGAGTGAGTCAGACTTTAGTCAAAAAATATTCATTTATGTTTAATATTATATATAATGTACTGTCGTGTGTTAATATTTTACAAATCATAATTTTAAAGGATTTTGTTGAAATGCAATAGTCATAAAATGTCAAAATAGTAATCAGTAGAAATAGTCTTCAAATGAACATGCAAAAAAATAAAAAAAATGCATTATATTTTAAAAATGTAATCTTCCTTAAAAATATTAAAGTGTACGTTTTTAAAATTATTTAGCAAAACAAAAAAGGAGGGTTTGTAAAAAGCCTGTTCTGAATTAAATTGCATACAAATCATAAATTAAAAAGATTTTGTTGAAATGCAATAGTCATAAAATGTCAAAATAGTAATCAATAGAAATAGTCTTCAAATGAACATGCAAAAAAATGTAAATGCATTATATTTTAAAAATTTAATCTTCCTTAAAAATATTAAAGTGTACGTTTTTAAAATTATTTAGCGAAACAAAAAAAGGAGGGTTTGTAAAATGCCTGTTCTGAATTAAATTGAATACAAATCATAATTTTAAAAGATTTTGTTGAAATGCAATAGTCATAAAATGCCAAAATAATAATAAATGGAAATACAAATAACATGCAAAGAAGTGTTAAATTTAGTTTTAAGTTTAACATTACTTTTGAAGAAATAAATGTTTTGGTTAAGGGTCTCCATGATGCTGAACAGCTGTTACTGACTGACCAATCAGAAGACAGAACCAGCCTGATCTGTTCATCAACAACTCATTTACTGTTTATGTTAAATAACAAATGAAAAGTCTAATTTGTGCTTGCTTTTCCTGAAGAGAAAGTGGCAGTGCTGCTGATGGATGGTCGGTGACAGACTGCGGCGTCCTCTTGGTGAGCAGACAGGTGAATTGTGGCACGCATCGCTAACACACTGCACAGATTAAAGGGCTACTCGCACAGCTGATAACGAAGAGGTCTGAATACATTAAATCACGCCGTGAGGACGGCCGCCACGTGGGCTGTAATCACATTGCCTGCTGCTCTGCACTCAGAGCGACTGCTCATTCAAAAGCCATCATGAAGCACTCAAGCCTCACGTATTTCCATCCGTCCTCCAAAAGCGGACGAAACGTTCTCTCTCGGTGTCCGTTCGCTCTCAGACTGAACACTCTCTGAGCGAGAAATTCAGAAACCAGAAAAGAGTCCGCTGTGACTTCATGCTGTCAGATAGCAGATGAGCTTCATCCTGTTTGATAAGGACGGGAAAATCATGGAAAATCTGACAAGACATCTTTTCTGTTTCTTTTGCCAAACCCAACGAGCCGACAATATTGTGTTTGTTTACACTAGTGCTCAAAAGTTTGTTTTCCTAATAAACGGCCTTAAAAAGTCTTAAAGTGTCTTAATGTTTTCCTAATAAAAGGCCTTAAAATGTCTTAAATAGGCTTAAATAACATTTTCCTAATAAAAGACCTTAAAAAGTCTTAAATAACGTTTTCCCTAATAAAAGTCCTTAAAATTTCTTAAATAACGTTGTCCTAATAAAAGGCCTTAAAAAGTCTTAATGTTTTCCTAATAAAAGGCTTTAAAAAGTCTTAAAATGTCTTAAATAGCCTTAAATAACATTTACCTAATAAAAGTCCTTAAAAAGTCTTAAATAATGTTTTCCTAATAAACGGCCTTAAAAAGCATTAAAATGTCTTAATGTTTTCCTATTAAAAGGCCTTTTATATGTCTTAAATAATGTTTTCCTAATAAAAGGCCTTAAAATGTCTTAATGTTTTCCTATTAAAAGGCCTTTTATATGTCTTAAATAATGTTTTCCTAATAAACGGCCTTAAAAAGCATTAAAATGTCTTAATGTTTTCCTATTAAAAGGCCTTTTATATGTCTTAAATAATGTTTTCCTAATAAACGGCCTTAAAAAGCATTAAAATGTCTTAATGTTTTCCTATTAAAAGGCTTTAAAATGTCTTAATGTTTTCCTATTAAAAGGCTTTAAAATGTCTTAATGTTTTCCTATTAAAAGGCCTTTTATATGTCTTAAATAATGTTTTCCTAATAAACGGCCTTAAAAAGCATTAAAATGTCTTAATGTTTTCCTATTAAAAGGCCTTTTATATGTCTTAAATAATGTTTTCCTAATAAACGGCCTTAAAAAGCATTAAAATGTCTTAATGTTTTCCTATTAAAAGGCCTTTTATATGTCTTAAATAATGTTTTCCTAATAAACGGCCTTAAAAAGCATTAAAATGTCTTAATGTTTTCCTATTAAAAGGCTTTAAAATGTCTTAATGTTTTCCTATTAAAAGGCTTTAAAATGTCTTAATGTTTTCCTATTAAAAGGCCTTTTATATGTCTTAAATAATGTTTTCCTAATAAACGGCCTTAAAAAGCATTAAAATGTCTTAATGTTTTCCTATTAAAAGGCCTTTTATATGTCTTAAATAATGTTTTCCTAATAAACGGCCTTAAAAAGCATTAAAATGTCTTAATGTTTTCCTATTAAAAGGCCTTTTATATGTCTTAAATAATGTTTTCCTAATAAAAGGCCTTAAAATGTCTTAATGTTTTCCTATTAAAAGGCCTTTTATATGTCTTAAATAATGTTTTCCTAATAAACGGCCTTAAAAAGCATTAAAATGTCTTAATGTTTTCCTATTAAAAGGCTTTAAAATGTCTTAATGTTTTCCTATTAAAAGGCTTTAAAATGTCTTAATGTTTTCCTATTAAAAGGCCTTTTATATGTCTTAAATAATGTTTTCCTAATAAACGGCCTTAAAAAGCATTAAAATGTCTTAATGTTTTCCTATTAAAAGGCCTTTTATATGTCTTAAATAATGTTTTCCTAATAAACGGCCTTAAAAAGCATTAAAATGTCTTAATGTTTTCCTATTAAAAGGCCTTTTATATGTCTTAAATAATGTTTTCCTAATAAAAGGCCTTAAAATGTCTTAATGTTTTCCTATTAAAAGGCCTTAAAATGTCTTAAATAATGTTTTCCTAATAAAAGGCCTTAAAATGTCTTAATGTTTTCCTATTAAAAGGCTTTAAAATGTCTTAAATAATGTTTTCCTAATAAAAAAACTTAAAAGGCCTTAAAATGTCTTAATGTTTTCCTAATAAACGGCCTTAAAAAGCATTAAAATGTCTTAATGTTTTCCTATTAAAAGGCCTTTTATATGTCTTAAACAATGTTTTCCTAATAAAAAGCATTAAAATGTCTTAATGTTTTCCTATTAAAAGGCCTTAAAATGTCTTAAATAATGTTTTCCTAATAAAAGGCCTTAAAATGTCTTAATGTTTTCCTATTAAAAGGCCTTAAAATGTCTTAAATAATGTTTTCCTAATAAAAGGCCTTAAAATGTCTTAATGTTTTCCTATTAAAAGGCTTTAAAATGTCTTAAATAATGTTTTCCTAATAAAAAAACTTAAAAGGCCTTAAAATGTCTTAATGTTTTCCTAATAAACGGCCTTAAAAAGCATTAAAATGTCTTAATGTTTTCCTATTAAAAGGCCTTTTATATGTCTTAAATAATGTTTTCCTAATAAAAAGCATTAAAATGTCTTAATGTTTTCCTATTAAAAGGCCTTAAAATGTCTTAAATAATGTTTTCCTAATAAAAGGCCTTAAAATGTCTTAATGTTTTCCTATTAAAAGGCCTTAAAAAGTCTTAAAATGTCTTAATGTTTTCCTATTAAAAGGCCTTAAAATGTCTTAAATAATGTTTTCCTAATAAAAGGCCTTAAAATGTCTTAATGTTTTCCTATTAAAAGGCCTTAAAAAGTCTTAAAATGTCTTAATGTTTTCCTAATAAAAGGCTTTAAAAAGACTTAAATAACGTTTTCCCAATAAAAGTCCTTAAAATGTCTTAAATAACGTTGTCCTTATAAAAGGCCTTAAAAAGTCTTAAAATGTCTTAATGTTTTCCTATTAAAAGCCCTTAAAAAGTCTTAAATAACGTTTTCTCAATAAAAGGCCTTAAAAAGTCTTAAAGGTGCCATAGAATGGAAAACTGAATTTACCTGAATAGTGTGTTTAAATTATAACAGTTCAGTACATGGACATGTCATACTATGAGTCTCAAACATCATAGTTTCCTCCTTTTTTATATTTTAAGGCAGCCAGGTAACAACTTATGTTAAGTTGACTCAACAAATAGTTTTTTACAGTATGGTTTTATTCATTAAGGATTCATTAAACTGATCAAAAGTGATAAAAGATATTTATAATGTTGCAAAAGATTTCTATTTCAAATAAATGCTGTTCTTTTGAACTTTATATTCATCTGTGAATCCTAAAAAATAAAATGTATGACGGTTTCCACAAAAATATTAAGCAGCATGAGTGTTTTCAACATTGATGACAATCAGAAATGTTTTTTGAAGAGCAAATCAGTATATTAGAATGATTTCTGAAGCATCATGTGACACTGAAGACTGCAGTAATGATGCTGAAAATTCAGCTTTGAGCACAGAAATAAATTACATTTTGACAGATATTTACTTAGAAAACAACTAATTGAAATTATAATAATATTTCATAATTTTTGACTGTATGTTTGATCAAATAAATGCAGCCTTGTTGAGCAGAAGAGACTTCTTTCAAAAACTTTAAATAATCTTAATTATTCCAAACAGTATGTATTTGCAAAGAGTGCATTTGTATCCTTTGCTGTTAAGGTGAATTTGAGTGTCTTTTAATTCAAAAAGCAACCTTGATGCAACTTTTGTTTACTGAACATAATGTTTGATAAAAGTTTTTTTAGCTTTCAAAACAAGACCAGTTTGCAAATGTTTTCTTATCCTGTTTTTTCCTTTGATTATATATTTTTTCATACTTGCAATCAAAGACCCAAGATAAAAACAAAAAGATATTTTATTTGCATGCATTACATTTTAATGCATGTATGTATGACAACTATGACTGACTAATGTTGTAATGTATACGCATTATTATTTTTCATAAATTTGACTATTTGTCTTTCATTGCAACAGTCTACTCAAGGTTGTGCATTATGGTGATTTTTCCAGGGGGGTTTAAGTGTTTCACTTCTCACGTAATAAATCAGCGTAACACATGGGCTTGAGCGATTTATTGCTGTAGGGTTGCATGCAGACGTTCAGATGTTTGTGTGGTGAAATGTCCCTGTTGGTCATCATGCCCTTGGGCTCAATCAAACACTATTACCAGCTTCAGTTTTCTCAGCTGTCTCTCTCCTTCTCTCACTCCAGGAGACAGAGGACCATCGCTCATCTTTCTCGTGTTAAAGCTCCAGAGACGCTTCACCAGAGCTTACGCTGCCTTAAGTTAAGTGGCGTTTTAACTGGATGTGAGCAGTAACATCTGTATGAGTGATGATAATAGTGATGCTTAGTTTAACAAACAACACTAATTATGGATAGTGTGTTTCAATTTTAATATATAACAATAAAATATAAGTGCAAAAAGGGCATTGCCTAATGCAGAAGCTGAAAAGCCTTCACTTTTACAGGCGTGGAAACATGACGAAAGGGAATATAAGTTATATAAAATATGGTTTGGAAAAGCAAGATGAAATACTGCCACAGAAAATGCATCATGTCAATAAAATGTCAGTTATTTATTGATTTATCTCTCACATAATTGCTTGTTTTTAATTTTCAGGTCAGTCTGAGGTGTCTGACTCACCTAGAAATTATGGATAAAACAGATTTAATGGGGGCTTTAGCATTTATTTGAAAGAAAATATATTATACCATGTTAATGTTGTACCATTTGTTTCAAAATATTAATTTATTATTTTTTTTAAAGATAGCAATATGGTTAGACAGTAATGATGCTTGGCCTTACTAACACAAGAAATTATCGATAGTGTTTGATTTTTTAAATTACATTTTAAAATGTGCATTTTTAATTGCATATAAAAAAATATAAGCTTAAAATGAAAATAGCTTAATAGTTTTTGCTTTTACACCCCTCTAAACATGATGAGACGGAATATGAGAGATAATGTTTGTTTGGCATGTCAAAATCTCAAAAGAAAACCAATGTATTATAGTTTAGACAAAAAATGCATAATTTATCTTGCATGTCAATAAAATGCATCATTTATTTGTTTGCCAGGAATGTATGTATTATGCTGTATCTCACAAGACTGTTTCTTTTTACATTTCAGGTCCATCTGAGGCGTCTGACTCACCACTCAAAGTGATTTTAAGAGAGCTTTAGCAATAAAAATGTTTATATTATATGATTTAATTTAAATATTAATTCACTTTTTTTTTTAAAAGACAGAAGTATTAATAGTGATCACTAATTATGGATAATGTGTTAAAATGTGTATTTTTTAAATTACGTTTTAAAAATATAGGCTTAATTTCCCAATGCTCTAATGCAGAAGATAAGATGATTTTGTTTTTGCAGCCCCATAAACATAAGAAGAAGGAACATTTGAAAAGATAACGTACGTTTGGCATGTAAAAGAAAACCTAAATGTTATAGTTTGGACAAACAAAAGAAAATACATCATTTTCTTGCATGTCAATAAAATGCATTAATTGTTTATCTGTCAGTAATGCTGTATCTCACACGACTGTTTCTTTTTACATTTTAGGTCCATCTGAGGCGTCTGACTCACCTAGAAATAATGGAGAGAAGTGATTTAAAGAGAGCTTTAGCAATAAAAATGTAAATATTTTATGATTTAAATTAAATATTAATTCATTTAAAAAAAAGAAAGAAGTATTAATAGTGGTGCTTGGCTTATCAAACATCACTCGTTATGGATAGTGTGTTTTTGCTTTTAGAAATTAAATATTAAGATGTGCATTTTAAATTGCTTTGTAAAATCTAAGCTGTTTCCCAATGCCCCAATGCAGAAGATAAAATGATTTTGCTTTTACAGCCCTATAAACATAATAAGGACAATTTGAAAAGATAATGTACGTTTGGCATGTAAAAGAAAACCTAAATGTTATAATTTGGACAAACAAAAGAAAATGCATCACTTATGTTGCATGTTAAAAAATCAGTTATTCATGCCATATCTCCATCTGAGGCGTCGGACTCACCTAGAAATTAAGGATAAAACGGATTTAGAAGGTGCTCTACCATTTATTTAAAAAAAGTGTTCAATAAAATATACACCATTTACAAAACAACATTTGGCAATATGTCTGGAGGCCATTTCTCTGTCCTGTACTCTAGTGTCAAATTACATCAGTATCGGTTTTCTGGTTAAAATCCTTTTAAAAACCGATCTTCACAATAACTCCAGAGTACAATGAAACAGCCTCCTGGCCGCTCACACACACACACACACACACACACACACACACACACACACACACACTCACTCACAAGGGAAAGATGCCATACAAAAATAAAATAGGATATGTTTCAGATAGATAGATATACCGTTTTTGCAATATCTCAAATAAAATGCCAGGTCGGATTGACATAAAACAAGTAGGCCTAAAGAACAGAGACGAAAGCACAACAGCTATCATGCGGTCGCATGGCCACTGACAACATAAACATCTG
Source organism: Garra rufa (assembly GCF_049309525.1). Taxonomy (NCBI): domain Eukaryota; kingdom Metazoa; phylum Chordata; class Actinopteri; order Cypriniformes; family Cyprinidae; genus Garra; species Garra rufa. Next base: position 46,135,131 of record NC_133373.1, read on the forward strand.
TCTAGATAACTGTATGCATCAAACTAAAACCCAACATTTGCAGTATTGCGGTTGACTGTAGCAGCAGCTGAAGACACTGATTTGACGGCTGTGTTCAAAACCTGGCGAGCTGCACGACGTGGTGGCCATCAAGTGATGCATGTTCAAAAAGAAGCAAAGTGTTGAGGGTTTTCAACCTTGACAGAGAACAGAAAGTTACTTTTTCTTTTTGTTCAAACGGTTTAAGCAGCATTGCTTCTGTTCTAGTTGAAACCCCTCAATCTAGAGCCATTCTACAGCGATTCTAATGTGATCTTACAGTGTAAAAAAAGTGCACAGTCACTGAGTTTTGAACACAGCTAATGACTTCGATATAAAGACACAAGAGTGGGCTGGGAAAAACATCTCTCCATCTTACAGGTGAACCACCAACACATGTCATGACAATGTAGAAAACAAAAACACAGTTTTCTCCTGGAGTACCTCCGCGGGCCCCCAGGGGTCCACACTGTAAAAAAAAGTGAACTGTGCAACCCTTAAAAATGCTTTCATTGGTGTAACCTAATGTCATTTTTCATTTCTAGGTTACCTGAGAAACGCTTTTACAGTGCATGGACCCCTGGTCGAAAAGCCTGGCTCGAGCTCATCAGACCTTCTGGAGAGCATCTCAAAAGAGCGCAGCGTTGTTTGAGAAAGTGTCGACTTGACTGCGACTCAACATCGATCTGTAGGAGCTATAATGGAACTTTTCGAAATCTCCGTCAGGACAGTCGCTAGGTTTCAATGACTCGACGGTAAGGACACGAGAGTGGGTCTGAGGGAAAGAAAACATCCATCCGTTCATCCGTCAGTCCTACACGTGAACCACCGTCGCCGCTTTCGAAGCTTCCAGATCGTTCCGGTAGCGCTCCAGCCAGTCTCTGAGCTCTGAGATCCGGTAGCCTTCGGGACCCCTGCCGCCTTGATACACGACCTTCTCGTCCTTCAGTATGTAGAGGCGCTCGAAATAGGCGCCGTACGCCGAGTTGGACGAGTTCTCCATGGTGTCCACGACCACGGCGCTCCCCGGCACCTCCTGGTTCATGAGCTGCGCGGCGCGGAGTCTGTCCTCCAGGCAGCGGTGCCGGGGGATCTGGTAGGGCGCGTCGGAACTCACCCAGCCGTCCGACGGATGCGCTTCCTCGATGTAGACCAGCAGCGAGTCTGCGATGTCCGCGTACTGCCGGGCGACGCGCTGAAACGCCGACAGGCGCGTCATGAACGGCGGTCAGGAGCAGCTGCCGAAGTTCAGGATGAGGGGTCTCCTCCCGCGGGCGTAGTCCAGGATCCGCTGCGCGCCTCTCCGCGGCTCGCTGCCGTCCAGCGGGACCACCTCGGTGTTGGGCGCCGCGCCGCCCAGATGCGCCGTCTTGAAGAAGTCCAGCTTCTGGCCGTACCACACGGCGCGCAGCGACTCGAGCGTGAACATCTTGTTGGAGTCGGACACGCAGAGCGGCGGGTCGTCGGGGCTGCTCAGGTCGCTCTCCCGCATCGTCGTGAGCACCTTCTTCCGTATGCACAGGAAATCCAGGAGCCACAGCATCACGGCCGCCAGCAGGAAGCGCGGCAGCAGCATCAGGCACACGGCGGCGTTTTTCAGCGCCTTCACCGTTTGGACACCTGCGGATCCATGCAGCATCTCCATCCCCATCCGGACAGGTACAGATGCAGCCGTGTCGTTCGGCGAGCGCGCTGTCTCTCTCTCTCTCCCTCTCTTACACACACACACTCTCTCTCTCTCCCTCTATCTTGCGCGCACTCGCTCGCTCTCTCTCTTTCTTTCGAGCTCCGAGTCCCGCTTTTTATAGGACTAGTAAGGATTTGAATGAAAAACAACACGCCTCCACACCCGTGCCGCCTCCTCACATGGAGGGGATTACCTCCCGTCAACTCTCCTGTCTGGAGGAGAGAGAGGTAGATGCGATCAAACGCAACATGCTGCTTGACAGCTACACTTTGGAATGCATCGGTGCTTGTAATGCATCGAGTCAAAGAAAAAAAAAAAAAATCCTCTCGCTGAACGCTAGATGCTGACAGAGATGTTTGACATGACAGTTGCGTTTTTAAGGACATGAACTTTGGGAAGTGAAGATAGATGTTGCATTATTTTAATGCATTGATGGTTTTAATTCGTCGCGTCCAGGCATGTTTCTTATTGCAGTGGCAAAATTTGTGAATGCACTGTTGGTTTATCACCCTGTCTAGACAGGTTTCTTCCTTAAAATTTTATTGGGAAATCGAAAGAAATATAGAGAGTTGCGTTTTTACTGCGTCACGTGCTTCTGTTTAAACTTGTCATGGTGAAACTGAGAGACATGCAACAATTGCATTTTTAAATGCATCCTTTAAAAGTGTTTTAGAGGATATCTTTATTTTTTATGCATTATAGGTTTTATTGCATGGCATGCTTCTTAGTGCAAGATGCGTTTGTTATTAAACTTGATGTAAAGTGACAGAGATAGATGTTAGTTGGACAAGCAGTTGCATTTGTTAATGCACTGTTGGTTTAAGTTCATCCTGTCAAGATCTGTTTCTTCTTAAAATTGAAATTGTGAAATTGAAAGAAATATAGAGAAATGACAGTTGCATTTTATTGCATGACTTTTTAAACTTTGATACAAATTGCATCTTTAATGCATTGGTGATTTTAATGCATCACTTAAAATGTTTTTTTTCAGTAACAAACACAAATGTTAGATAATTAAGTTTTTAATGCATTGGTTTTTATTGCATGACTTGCAAGATGAGTTTCTTATTAAACTTGAAGTCAAGTTTAACATTTTTACTGCATGATGTGCAAGACATGCTGCTTTTTAAACTTGCCATGGTGAAACTGAGAGAGATGTTACATGCAACAGTTGCATTTTTAAATGCATCACATAAAAATGTTTCTCAGTGAACACTCAAAACTGACATGTTGGATGATATGGTTTTTTAATGCATTGGTGGTTTCATTGCATGGCATGCTTCTTAATGTAAGATGTGTTTCTAATTGAACTTGAAGTAAAGTGACAGAGATAGAAAGGCGATGAGATATTAGTTGGACAAGCAGTTGCATTTAATTCCCTGTTGGTTTTAATTCATCCTGTCAAGACTTTTTTCTTAAGTGTAATTGTGAAATCGTAAAAAATATAGAGAAATGTTTAACATGGCGGTTTTTTATTCCATGACATGCTTCCTTTTAAGCTTTCCATGGTGAAATTGAGAGAGATTGTTTTAATGCATCACTTAAAATGTTTTTCAGTGAAAAACACTCAAAACTGACATGTTAGATCACTTGATTTTTAATGCATTGGTGGTTTCATTGTGTGAGATGTATCTAATTGCAAGATGTATTTCTTATTTAACTTGATGACTGAGATAGAAAGGGGATGAGATAGATGTTTGTTGGACATGCATGTTGATTTAAATTAATTCTGGCAAGAAATGCTTCATCTTAAAATTGTAATTGTGAAATCAAAAGGACTTACAGAGAATTTTTATTGCATGATGTACGAGACATAATACTTTTTTGTTAGATGCAACAGTTTGAATGTCTCAAAACTGACATGTTAGATTGTTAAAGTTTTCAATGCCTTGGTGGTTTCATTGCATGACATGCAAGATGTGTTTCTTATTCAACTTGATGTAAAGTGACAGATAGATGTTACTTGGACATGCAGTTGCATTTGTTAATGCACTGTTGGTTTAAATTTGTGACGTGCAAGACATGCTTCCTTTTAGATACAACAGTTGCATTTTTTTAATGCATTGGTGGGTTTTAATGCATCATGTAAAATGTTTCTCAGTAAACACTCAAACCTTTTTAATGCGAACAGCTTTAATTTGGAATGCATTTGTGCTTGTAATGCATCACATCTAAAATGCTTCTTGGTGAACACTTGATGCTGATAGAGCTTAGACTGTTTGGCATGACAGTTGCATTTTTAATACATTGGTGGTTTTATTGCAGGACATGCTTCTAAACTTGAGAGAGAGATGTTAAAATTGTAAAAAAAAATGCTGCTTAATCAAAATACATGCTTCGTATTGAACTTGCCTTGGTGAAATCAAGAAAGAGAAAGATGTTAAGATTGTTTATTAGGACAGTTGCATGTCTATTGCATTGTTGGTTTTAATGCATTGGTAAAAATGCTGCCTCATAAAAGTTGCATTTTTAATACATTGGTGGTTTTAACGCAAGACATGCTTCTTATTAAACTTGCCTTGGTGAAATAAAGAGAGAAAGATGTTGAGATGGTTTGTTGGTTTTAATGCATTGGTAAAATGCTGCTTAGCGAAAATACATTGATAGTGATAGATTATTTGACAAATGGCTGTTGCATTTTTAACGCATTGTGCCAAGAGGAGCTTCTTTATGAACTTGCAATGAAGTTGAAAGATTCTTGAGATGTTAGATGGTTTGACAAGACATTATGTGCAGTATGTAAAAGTGCTTCTTAATAAAAACCAGAGGTCAAACTTGCTGACATAGATGAAAAATTATTATTTGATAAGTTATTTGACAAATGACACCTTGAATGCATTGGTGGTTTTAACGCATCAAGTCATGAAATGTCTCACTGAATATGCAGTGAAACTGCAGTCAAGTCAAGAAACGACATGCTGCTTGTTCGATTTTTGGACAGCTTTAATTTGGAATGCATTTGTACTTGTAATGCATCACATTAGAAATACTTTTGTTGAACATGCTTTTCTTGACAGGTGCATTTTTTTAATGCATTGGCGGTTTTAATGCAAGTCATGCTTCTTATTAAACTTGCCATGTTGACGTCAAAAATGTTGGATTGTTTAATACATGGCAATGGTAAAAATGCAGCTTCATGAAAATACATTGATGGTAAAGTCGAGATGCTGAGATGTTAGATTATTTGACAAATGGCTGTTGCATTTTTAACGCATTGTGTCAAGAGGAGCTTCTTTATGACCTTGCAATGCATTAGTGGCACTAGTATATTATGTAAAAGTGCTTCTTAATAAAAACCAGTGGTCAAACTTGCTGACATAGATGACAAATGATTATTTGATTAGGTTACTTGACAAATGACACCTTGAATGCATTGGTGGTTTTAATGCATCAAGTCATGAAATGGCTCAGTGAACATGCAGTTTGTATAAAGAAGCTGTTTGTACAGCTTTAAATTGTAATGCATTTGTGCTTGTAATACATCAGAAATTCTTCTTGGTGAACGCTTGATGCGGTGAGAGGTTAGATTGTTTAATATGACTTTTATTGAATTACTGGTTTAAATGCATTGGTAAAAATGCTGCTTTGTGAAAATACATTGATAGTGGAGTCAAGATGCTGAGATGTTAGATTATATGACAAATGGCTGTTGCATGTTTAATGCATTATGTCAAGGAGCTTCTTTATAAACTTGCAGTGAAGTTGAAAGATGCTGAGATGTTGGATGATTTGACAAGACAATTGCATTTTTAATGCATTAGTGGCTCTAGTGCATTATGTAAAAGTGCTTCTTAATAAAAACAGTGGTCAAACTTGCTGAAATAGATGACAAATGATCATTTGATTAGGTTATTTGACAAATGACACCTTGAATGCATTGGTGGTTTTAATGCATCAAGTCACTGAATATGCAGTAAATGCAATGGTACTTGTAATGCATCACATCAAAAATGCTTGTTTGTGAACACTTGATGCTGATAGAGTTTAGATTGTTTGGCGTGACAGTCGCATTTTTAATGCATTGGTGGTTTTAATGCAAGATATGTTTCTTGTTAAACTTGCCTTGGTGAATTAAAGAGAGAAAGCTGTTGAGATGGTTTGTTGGTTTTAATGCATTGGTAAAATGCTGCTTAGTGAAGATACATTGATAGTGATAGATTATTTGACAAATGGCTGTTGCATTTTTTTATTGCACTAGTGTCAAGAGGAGCTTCTTTATGAACTTGCAATGAAGTTGAGTAAGATGCTGAGATGTTAGATGGTTTGACAAGACAATTGCATTTTTAGTGCATTGTTTGTAGTGCATTATGTAAAAGTGCTTCTTAATAAAAACACTACAGTATACAGTAGACATGCTGAAATGGATGACAAATGATTATTTAATTCAATTAGTTGGCAAATGACACATTATATGCATTGGTGGTTTTAGTGCAACATACATACAGTGATAGTGAAGCTGAAAGAGAGTGTTTTTAGATTTGGCAGAACGAAAAACAATAGCTGCGCTATTTTGAGGCATGCATGCATAACGCAGTTTACATGAAGTATCTTAAACATTTTAATGCACCGTGTCACGAAATGCAGAGAAAAAACAGATGAAACATTCTACACTTTTTTTTTTTACCTAATGCATTGATTTTAAATAATGTCACATGCAATGTTAACGACATCAGTCTTAAATGTCTGAAATAACTTAATGACCATGCAGTCATGCACACAGAGGACTCACTGTGACGTTCAAAACGAAAGACGTAAGCGCAGATCAAGGCATGCACAGAATCAATTATTTATTCTTAATTCTATCAGAATTTTATCAGTAGGTTCCAAACAAGGGAGCTTTAAGCAAATGCCATTTTGTATGTATATTGCATCATGTGAGCACCCAGATTAAACCCAAACTCTTTAGGAGCAATGCACCAAAATGTCACGATCCCTACTGAATGTATTGTATGTGCTGTTCATTTGCTTCAGTGTTGCCTATAAGCTAATGAGCTTAAACCCTAACCTATTCCACGGAAACCTATTTACAAGGGAAAACACTACATACCTTGTAAACAAAATCCCTTCCCTGTAATCCTTGTGATACAATGCTTGACACAGTTTTTCAATCAGGCAGAGTTACATTTATCTGCAGGAAAACGGGGCCTCTGAGGCATTTTGTAGCTTTTAATAATGTCAAAACACACTAACTTTGCTGGAACACTGGAGATATCATTTATTTTAGACATTGTTTTGTAATTTGCTGATGCTATTTTGAAGTCAGATTATATTAACCTAATAATTCTGCTATATTTACTCTTCTCAGAGACTTTTTTTAACCAATCACGTAAGCTGTAAATATCATGTGACCACGGAATCTCAACAGCATTGATTGACAGCTCAAGAAAACAAGTTGCAAATGTAAGTCTGATTAGAAAGAGGCACTCAAACTACTATGATATACTGATATAAATTAATGTTAAAACCACTTAATGATGGATTTGTTTCAGCTTTTATGTTAATTGATGTATTGGAGTGGTGTGGATTACTTGGGGTGTTTGTAATCTCTCATTCTGGTGGCACCCATTCATTTCAGAAGATCCGGTAATGGAATGACACATTTCTATAAATATGATGAAAAAACAAACTCATCTACATCTTGGATGTCCTGAGGGTGAGTAAATATTGTCAACACGTGCTCATTTTTGGGTGAACTATTTCTTTAACTACATTAAATTCATTAAATAATATTAATAAATACAACATTTAAGTAATAAGATATTTGGTAACGCTTTATGATGAGGTCCAATAGTTACATTAGTTGTTGTATTTACTAAACTAGACTTGCAAAACATTTGTTAAAGTATTTATCAATCTCTTTTAATGTTAATGTTAACGTATACAAATGCAACTGTTCATTGTTTTTATGTTAGCTCAGGTCCATTAACTAATATTAACAAATATGTGACCCTGGACCACAAAACCAGTCATAAGGTTAAATTTTACAAAACTGAGATGTATACATCATATGAAAGCTCAATAAATAAGCTTTCTATTGATGTATGGTTTGTTAGGATAGGACAATATTTGGTCGAGATACATCTATTGGAAAATCAGGAATCTGAGGGTGCAAAAAAATCTAAATGCTGAGAAAATCACCTTTAAAGTTGTCCAAATTAAGTTCTTAACAATGCATATTACTAATCAAAAATTACATTTTGATATATTTATAGTAGGAATTTTACAAAAAAATCTTCATGGAACATGATCTTTACTTAATTTCCTAATGATTTTTGACATAAAAGAAAAATCAATAATTTTGACCCATACAATGTATTTTTGGCTATTGCTACAAATATACCCCAGCGACTTAAGACTGGTTTTGTGGTCCAGGGTCACATTTGTGTATTTATTTTTAATGACAATGCATATCTTTCAAGGTTTTATCCTCCACTTCAGCAGCACTTGCATACACCAAAACGTATTTTTGATTTAAATGATATATTTCACATAAAATATGTTTACATATAGTCCACAAGAGAAAATAATAGTTGAAAAAGTTTCAAAAGTTTACATCCTATTGATTCGGGTTTTTTGTTTAGTGAGAGTTGTTCATGAGTCCCTTGTTGGTCCTGAACAGTTAAACTGCCTGCTGTTCTTCAGAAACACCCTTCAGCTCCCACAAATTCTTTGGTTTTCCAGCATTTTTGTGTATTTGGACAACTGAGGGACTCATATGCAACTATTACAGAAGGTTCAAACACTCACTGATGCTCCAGAAGAAAAAACCAAGCGTTAAGAGCCGAATTGTTCAAAAGTGTCATGAAACGTCAGACTTAACCTGCTTAAAAAATTGAAATATGATATACAAGATGACCGCAAACGTCAGATTTTAAAGCTGTTTTCCTTTTTTTTTAACCCTTGTCTAGATCCTTCACTTTATTTAATGCGTTCTGTCACGTAACGCACGTCATCCAGGACAAAACCCGTCGTATTCCTCGAAATATCACTGAAAACAAACACAAACACGGTTATTCGTTTGGACAGTCTCTCCTGCCAAGAGAATCCCATGTTTCATTTCCACAAAAACACGGCTGTTACCGTAAAATTTCCTTGACATGGACTCTGGAGACGTTCAGACATCTCCACGATCTTGAAAGCGAGGTGGACGGACATCAGCGTGAATGTGCGTTGGCAGGGCCGCGTTAGGAGAGCAGGTATTCGTAGATTGAAAGCAGGCCAGCGGTTCCAAGAAACAGGCATGTGTGTGGAGTAGATTTGTGATCCTTTCGGGTAACGCATGGGGTCAAGTGTGCTATTTCAGGCCTCGTAATAGAGGAAAGCACACAGTTTGCAGTGCTTGTCGATTGCAGATTCGCGAGGGGGGAATTTCAGCTTGTTGTTGCTGAAGCTGCTGAACTTCTGAACCCCTGCTGCGTAAGATGCTCAGATAGATGCATCTCGTCCTAAATATAACTCCTGCTTCTGGTGCTGCCGGCGCAAACCAAGGTCAAGATCTATGCCGTCGTGCCAATGTTTTTAGTTTTTAATTTCAACTTTATTTCAATTGAAAGTGTTTTTTAATTGGGCGTGATTGTGTTTGCATATGAAAGTGAAATATATATATTTATAAATGTATGTTAAAATTGACATTGGGATTAATAAATGCTTTAAATATATTTTAGTTGTTAGTTTGTTAACAAATGTATTTAACTGATGTTAACGTGAAACTTTATTGTAAAATGTAATTTGGAATATCATAGAGTAATTGTAATGTAATCATAATTATATTAAATAAATCA